>NC_041384.1:85363250-85405514 GCF_002162155.2 Triticum dicoccoides
GGGGGGGGGGGGGTTCCGGTAACCCTCCGGCACTCCGGTTTTCTCCGAAATCACCCGGAACACTTCCGGTGTCCGAATATAGCTGTCCAATATATCAATCTTTATGTCTCGACCATTTCGAGACTCCTCGTCATGTCCGTGATCATATCCGGGACTCCGAAAAAACTTCGGTACATCAAAATATATAAACTCATAATGAAACTGTCATTGTAACGTTAAGCGTGCGGACCCTACGGGTTCGAGAACAATGTAGACATGACCGAGACATGTCTCCGGTCAATAACCAATAGCGGAACCTGGATGCTCATATTGGCTCCCACATATTCTACGAAGATCTTTTATCGGTCAGACCGCATAACAACATACTTTGTTCCCTTTGTCATCGGTATGTTACTTGCCCGAGATTCGATCGTCGGTATCTCAATACCTAGTTCAATCTCGTTACCGGCAAGTCTCTTTACTCGTTTCGTAATACATCATCTTGCAACTAACTCATTAGTTGCAATGCTTGCAAGGCTTATGTGATGTGAATTACCGAGAGGGCCCAGAGATACCTCTCCGACAATCGGAGTGACAAATCCTAATCTCGAAATACGTCAACCCAACAAGTACCTTCGGAGACACCTATAGAGCACCTTTATAATCACCCAGTTACGTTGTGACGTTTGGTGGCACACAAAGTGTTCCTCCGGTAAACGGGAGTTGCATAATCTCATAGTCATAGGAACATGTATAAGTCATGAAGAAAGCAATAGCAACAAACTAAATGATCAAGTGCTATGCTAACGGAATGGGTCAAGTCAATCACATCATTTTCCTAATGATGTGATCCCGTTAATCAAATGACAACTCATGTCTATAGTTAGGAAACATAACCATCTTTGATCAACGAGCTAGTCAAGTAGAGGCATACTAGTGACACTCTGTTTGTCTATGTATTCACACATGTATTATGTTTCCGGTTAATACAATTCTAGCATGAATAATAAACATTTATCATGATATAAGGAAATAAATAATAGCTTTATTATTGCCTCTAGGGCATATTTCCTTCAGTTTCGCCGCTGAGTTCTTATGCTCCGCTTGGCCCGTGATCAAGAAGGACATTTGTGAGGCATTCAACAAGCTCTATGCTCTCAACGGCCTTGGCTTCGGAAAGCTCAATGAGGCGCTGATCACCTTGCTGCCCAAGAAGCCTGACGCGTCCTCGCTCGCCGACTACAGGCCAATCAGCCTCATCTACCTCCTGGCGAAGCTTTTCTCCAAAGTGCTCTCCCTTTGCCTCCCTTTGCCTAGCTCCTAAGCTACCCGAGCTTGTCTCTGTCAATCAGAGCGCATTCATCGCCGGAAGATGCATCCACGACAACTTTCTCCTGGTCCAATAAACTGCCAAGTACCTCCACCACCGCAAGCTCCCGCGCGTCCTGCTCAAGCTCGACATTGCCCGCGCTTTCGATTCGGTTTCCTGGCCATTTCTCCTCCAAGTCTTGTGCCACCGTGGATTCGACCCACATTGGCGGGAATGGATTTCCATCTTGCTCTCCACCGCGAGCACACGCGTCCTCATCAATGGATCGCCTGGGCCACCAATCAGGCATGCCAAGGGGTTGCGCCAGGGCGACCCGGTGTCACCGATGCTTTTCACCATCGTGGTCGACGTGCTCAACTCCGTCATTCTGCGTGCGGTCCAAACTGGAATTCTACACCAGCTCACTCCCCACCACATGGCCTCGAGTATATCTCTCTACCCCGACGACGTGGTGCTCTTCTGTCACCCAGACCGGCATGACCTCGCCGCGCTCCGGGAGCTGCTGTCCGTGTTTGGCGGTGCCTCCGGCCTACGCACCAACTTTGACAAGTGTTCTGCAACTCCAATCCAATGCTCCCCTGTTGATGAGGCGACTATAGGGCTTGAGCTGGATTGCCCGGTCAAGCACTTCCCTATCACCTACCTAGGACTGCCGCTGTCGGTCCGAAGGATCCACTCCTCGCACCTCATGCCGCTAGTGGACCGGATGCGCAAGAAGCTGTCCACCTGGAGGGCATCCCTGTTGTCTTGCGGTGAGCGGCTCGCCCTGGTTCGACATGTGCTCTGCGCCATGCCTGGGTATCTGCTCGCGGCTATCGCCCTCAACGCCCACGTGCTCAAACTGGTCAACCGCCTCGTCCGTGAATTCCTATGGCACGACAGGAAAGATTCCGCTTCTGGACACTGCGTAGTGAACTGGCGCCGCGTCTGCATGCCGCTGCAGCTTGGCGGGCTCGGCATCCGCGACCTGCGCTGCACTGGAATCTCCCCCCGCACTCGCTGGCTCTGGCTTCAGGCCACGGACCAGACGCGCCCCTGGAGCCGTCTTCCTCCCCCTGCCGACCCCGAGACGCAGGCCATCTTCCGTGCTTCCACCCGGTGGGAACTTGGTGATGGGCGCACTTGCAAGTTCTGGACCGACCATTGGGTTCATGGCCAGTGCATCGCCAAGATTGCGCCGGCCATCTTTGCTATGGTGCCCAAGCGCCGCCGCCAACGCCGCCTCATGGCCGACGCACTGCAGGACCGGTCCTGGGTTCAGGACATCGTTGGCGCCTTGGGTCCCCTGGCGACAGTTCAGTACATTGAGCTATGGAGGCGTCTACTTCCGTTATCAACCTCCGGGCATCCCGACATTCTTCGGTGGCGATGGACAGCAAATGGCACATACTCTGCAAAAACCTGCTACAATGCTCTCTTCCTCGGCTCCACCTCATCCCCGCATGCCAAACTCACCTGGAAGACTTGGGCTCCTCTTAGCGTCAAGTTCTTCATATGGCTGGCCTTACAAGACCGGTGATGGACAAGCGAGAGACTCGCGGGCCACGGACTGCTGCACAGCCACGCCTGCGCATTCTGTGACCAGGCCACTGAATCCATGCAACACCTCTTGATCGGTTGCTCCTTCTCTCGGATGGTGTGGCACGAGGTATTCTCCAAGCTTCGACTCACCAGCAGCATTCCTCTCGGCCACGAGCCCTTCTTCGACTGGTGGCAGGCATCCACGTCCTCTGCCCCAGCTTCTCCTCGCAAGGGCACGGCCTCCCTTGTGATTATTGTCGCCTGGACCCTCTGGAAGCATAGAAATGCCTGCACCTTCGACGACGTCCGCCCATCTGTGACCGAGGCCTCCCGTGCCGCTCTGGCCGAGGCTGCAATGTGGGCCACGGCTGGCGCAAAAGGACTGCGCTCCTTTGTTTTTGAACCGCCTTGATCGAACCTTGTAACCGTAACTTTGCGTAGGTCTGGCCACGAGTGTGTAGCTTGGCCAAGCGCATGTAAACTCCTCTCCCTATCAATTAAATGATACGCTCTATGCGTATTCGTGAAAAAGATATGCATTACCACCGAGCTGTCTCCAGATCTGAGACGTCCCATTCCACTTCTGAAAAATTACCCAACACGCTAGTAGTATTGTCCCTGACTTGTTTGTTCCTAGCATGACACGTACTCTCTTCGTCCGGAAATATTTGTCATCATTAGTTCTAGATACATCATTTTTATGATGACAAGTATTTTTGGACGGAGGGAGTACATGTGCTCCTGACATACGACACAAAATAGGTCTGCGACTAGGATTTTGTTACACGGCAACGGCAAAAATGGGTTTGGCACTTTGGCTATCCAAAATGGTGCTACCACATTTGAGTTTTTTTTTTTTTGATTTTGACGAGCCGACGAGTCCAAGAATTATACCGGGGAAAGAGAGAGAGGGTGGGAGAGATAAAGTGATAAACCCACGCCGGGGCAAAACAAACAGGACGGAGAAGATTCCACCAACAAGAAGACAGCTGGCGGCTACGCGATCGACCCCGCCCGCCGCCACATTAAACACCAGGAGGGGCGCCACACACACCCATGCACACACCATCGCAGTCGCACCGCCCCTCCCCTCCCACGGCAGCGCGAGGCGCAGAGAGTAGGGCGCTAGGCGGGGAGGCGCCGGCGGCCTCGGACCGGTCTCTCGGCACCAGATGGCGCCAGCGGGAGGAGCGGGAGGCGCCGCCGCCGCGGCGAAGAGGGTGCCGATGTACCGGCTGTTCGCGTTCGCGGACCGGCGGGACGCGGCGCTGATGGCGGTCAGCGCCGCGGCGGCCATGGCCAACGGCGTCGCGATGCCCTTCCTCGCCTTCCTCGTCGGCGACCTCGTCGACGCCTTCGGCCCCGCCCACCGCGCCGACCTCGTCCACGCCGTCTCCAAGGTCCGCGCCGCCCCCGCTCCCGCCCCCGTCGAGGGTTCCCTCTCCTCTCCCTCGCGTTCCTGGGCGGTCGACGATTCAATGCCGCGTCGGCTAGGAGTAGTTCCTCGCCCGCCTGTTTCGCCTTGCTCCCGCCTTGCTCGCTCGCCAGTTCTTCGCACCTCCGGTTCCTACTGCAAGAGTTTTCGAGGGTTTTGGAATAGGCAGCGTCGGACTCGAGTAAATCGAACCCTTCAGACCGAACGTTTAGTCTTTTGGCGATTGATTTAGTTATATCTGAGAAGAGTGTCGATCACATATTTATCATTAGTAATTTGTTCCGATTTGTTTCCCGGTATGGAGCATAATTAGTTCCTTTTGATATTTATGGTATGGAGTTAATTAATTTGCGTTGCTATTTTTGGTATGGAGCTTACTTGATTTGTGATCAATTTGTTCGATGTTCCCGTGCTGTGTACGTAGTAATTTAGAGTTCCAGATCACCAGAACTTTCACGATTTGTTATGGATCTCGAAAGGTGGCAAGTACCAAAGTTCTACTGTTTGATATATGGATCTTAATTTGCTCTGCTAACGAATTTTGTAAGGATGACTGTGTGATCACAACTTCATAACTAAGAGAACGAATTCCTCACCAAAGCCAGCAGAATTTGATAGGGCCGGTCCTTTTCATGGTCAAAATGTTCCATGCACGAATGTCCAAAACACTATTGGAAATGGTTCGGTAGAATATATATAGGTCCGCTTGTATCTCAAAGTGTTTTTTGTGAGGGCTTGTATCTCAAAGTTAGCTGGCTGTATTCTCTCGTCCCCTAGGAATGTTATGCAGTACTAATTGCTATTTGACGTGTACATGTATATTACTTCTGTTTCTATGTTTCATGCCTGATGCTCTTTACTGTCAAGTTGAACATGTAGTACAGTAGTAGTACTTCTTACTGAAAATGAAGTTTCATCAGCTGGCATTTATAATCTGAGTTGCTGGTTTTACATTGGCACTACTTTTCACCATTTTATATTGTATGCCTTTTTGTCTTTACAGGTTGCTGTCAGATTTGTGTATCTAGCATTAGCTTCTGGAGTGGCAGGGTTTCTTCGTAAGTATCAAAAGTATCATTTCTGTTATAGAAGCAGTTTGGAAGTGCATAATCCCATATTGTCTTCTGGTGTAAATTTCTCACATGTTATCCATATTTGCTTGGCTCATGGATATTTACGTAGTTTCTTACAAAATAAATGTGTACTCCACCTGTTCAGGACTCTGCATATATAGAAACTTTCGATTCAAGATGCATATGCTGAATATGCTGTTCTTCTTGAAAAGTATGAATGATTTCTATTGCTTAGAAAATTGGCAATCCTAATTTGGATGAAATGAAGACCAGAAATTATTTGCCACAATGCTGGAAAGGAAGTAAATTATATGCATGTATCACTACCCATTTGTTGATGAGATTTATTAACTACACTCATAATATGCTATGCCAGACCCACCAGTTAATTCTACTGTACTCATTTATGCCCCTTAAGGAAATAAATTTGTCTCTGGCTTAGTATATGTGATGCATCCTACCCATTCATATCTTGAGGTTATTTATTTGGCATGCATTTTTTACTTATGTAAAAGTTCTAAGAACTTTATGGAATTTGTCACGACCAGTTTAATGGTTTTTGCATATTGTTGCACCGAAGCACTGGAAGAGTATTGCGCACCAGAAGCTAACTATTTATATTACCAGTTTTTTCACACCAACCGAAGAAAACATAAAATCACTAGAATTTCCATTTTTGGAGTAAAAGAGAAGACATAATCCAACCAGCTGATGAACTCTAATTATATTTGCAATAATTTAATTGTAAGCTTTGATGTATACTTTTTTAACCAAAAGTTGAGGTGGATATGGGCAAATACTTCCGTAAAGAGACCATCCTACTCATTCTTGTACGAAGCATATTAGAGACTGGTTTTGGTATTATTTTTCATAAAGATGTCAGAAACTGCAATTGGATACATATGATTATCGTACTATCTCTTTGAACTGTCCTTCTGCATGCAGAGGTGTCATGCTGGATGGTGACTGGAGAAAGACAGGCTGCACGCATCCGTGGGCTGTACCTCGAGACCATACTTAGACAAGATATATCATTTTTCGATGTGGAGACGTCAACTGGAGAAGTTATTGAAAGGATGTCTAGTGACACAGTGTTAATTCAAGATGCAATTGGAGAAAAGGTGAGCCATATCTTATCCATGGACTCCCTGTTAAATTTTAAATTTATGATTTTCCCATTTCTCAGGTACTTTAATGCATACCTTCATTATTCTGTTTCTATTACAAATTATCACACAACGAGGTCAAGTTAGTTCAAGTATATGTCTCCTTTGCATGGATTTATAAAGATCATAAGAGTTATTTTAAGTGAATTGTGATTTTGATGTATGTTAGTTTTTTATAAAAAGCTTTGCAGTTTCAACTATGCAAAAAAATTGAGGCTATTTCCAGTATACACATTTACTGATTACAGCATGCTAGGCCTCCCGATTTGGCTTTGTCGGTGGGCTAGTGCTTCCTTTTACCGTTCGTTTTTGGCTAGCTAAGGTTGTTTCTGTTGTTATTTTGTCCATTTCTTATCAGTGTGCTAGTCGCCTGCTCGCCGCTGTAATACCCGTGTCATCTTGATGCTTTCCTCCAATACAAAACTACTTGCACTTGGGTGCATGTTGAGATTCTTTTTACTGATTACAGTAGCAAGATCGTGTGTAATGCATAGAACATCATCTCTAGAAACTTGTGGTTTAACACACTTTAATTTGACTATTTATGAAGGTGGGCAAGTTTCTCCAACTGGTATCAACATTTCTGGGTGGATTTATCATCGCATTTACAAGAGGCTGGCTTCTGTCCCTTGTTATGTTGTCAAGTATTCCTCCTGTTGTAGCAGCCGCTGCAGTCATGTCACTTGTTCTATCGAAGTTATCAAACCGTTCCCAGATGGCCTATGCTGAAGCAGGGAAAGTGGTTGAACAGACAATAGGATCAATCAGAACGGTATATCTATCTTCCATAACTATTACCCTTATAATTCTTGCGCCTAGCTAACTTCTCATTTCCTTCATGAAAACAGGTGATATCTTTCACCGGAGAGAGCAGAGCAATTAGTGAATACAAAGAGCATTTGAAAATATCATACAAGTCAGCAGTCCACCAGGGTTTTGCCGGGGGCCTTGGAGTTGGTTCACTTCTGCTTATTGTTTTCTGCAGCTATGGATTAGCTGTATGGTATGGTGCAAAGCTGATTATTGAAAAGGGATATACTGGTGGCTATATCATTAATGTGTTGATGGCCATCATGACTGGTGCAATGTTAGTATTTTCATTTGCATGGCAGCATCTATTTTCGAGATACAAAGCTCCAAATTCAAATTAAATTGACATCATTTGCATGACGTTTGTTTCATCTAATTGTTTGTAGGGCTCTTGGACAGTCTTCTCCATGCTTAACTGCTTTTGCATCAGGACAGATTGCGGCTCACAAAATGTTTGCAACCATTTATAGAAAACCTGAGATTGACGCAAGTGATAAGAGTGGTCTTATATTGGAGAACTTTGTTGGAAATGTTGAATTGAAAGATGTCCATTTCAGTTACCCTGCACGGCCTGAGCAACTTATCTTCAATGGCTTCTCTATAACCATTCCAACTGGCATGACGGTGGCACTGGTTGGGGAGAGTGGAAGCGGGAAATCTACTGTAATTGGCTTGGTAGAGAGATTCTATGATCCACAATCAGGTGAAGTTCTTTTGGATGGTGTTAATCTGAAACAGCTAAACCTTAGCTGGGTAAGGCAGAAAATAGGGCTTGTTAGCCAAGAACCTATTCTTTTCACAACTACTATACGAGAAAACATAGAATATGGAAAGAAGGGTGCGACAGAGGAAGAAATTAGGATATCAACTGTGCTTGCTAATGCTGCGAAGTTCATCGACAAGTTACCAAATGTATGCCCAGTTAATCCCTTCTCATGCATTCTGCAATCTTGTATTTTAGCAGTATTATTTTCACCCCTAATTATAAGTTGACAACTATTACCAGGGACTGGATACAATGGTTGGTGAGCATGGAACACAACTATCTGGTGGACAGAAACAAAGAATTGCAATCGCAAGAGCAATTTTGAAGAACCCCAGCATACTACTTCTTGATGAAGCTACAAGCGCACTTGATGCCGAGTCTGAACGTGTAGTTCAAGATGCACTAAATAATATCATGGTGAACAGAACCACAATAGTTGTAGCGCATCGCCTGAGCACTGTAAAAAATGCTGATACAATATCAGTGCTACACCGTGGACAGCTTGTGGAGCAAGGTAAGCTGAATTTCTGCATCACTTTTAGCTAGCCTTATTGCATTTATTCAGCAAGGGTGAAGTTTCAGATTTTGATGTTAGAAACAAGCTCTAAATGCATGTTTGCACAACAGGGCCGCATGTTGAGTTGATAAAGGATCCCGATGGAGCCTACTCCCAACTTTTACGGCTGCAAGAGGTTAATACGAAAAGGGAGGGATCTCATGGAGATGACTCCAGCAGGTTACAATCAGCATCTGATACTGCAAATTCTGCAAGTCAACATAGCAGTATAAAGCCATCCTTTGGGAGATCTATGAGTAGATATTCACCACAGGGTGGAAGGAGAAGAAACTCGCAAACATTCTCATTGCATGAACATGAAACCAAAGGGGTTGATGATGCCAAGTCAGGGAAGAATGTGATCAGACGCCTGCTGTACCTCCATAAGCCTGAGATTCCAATCCTTCTGTTAGGATGCACTGCTGCTGCAGCCAATGGTGCTATACTTCCTGTGTTCGGCATGCTGCTTTCAAGTGCCATTAACACATTCTATGAACCGCCACAACAATTGCGAAAAGACTCCGTATTCTGGGCAGAGATGTATGTGATATTGGGTGTGATCTCCATCTTTGTCATCCCATTGCAATACGCTTTGTTCAACATGGCAGGTGGTAAACTTATCGAGCGCATACGTGCGGTTTCATTTAGTCGGGTTGTTTACCAGGAAATAGGATGGTTCGATGACCCTCTGAACAGCAGGTACTTCTGTGTTCACTTATTCATCTGATACATCAATATTGTAGAATGCCATCATTTTTTTGTTTCCTGATTCTCAATCATTGTTCCAATTCTCTAGCGCCGCAATAGGCTCCAGACTATCAGGGGATGCGGCGTCTGTTAAAAGCATTGCTGGGGATGTCTTGTCATTGATAGTGCAAAGCATAAGCACTGCTGTTGTCGGTATTGTAATAGCCATGATTTCAAACTGGAAACTAGCATGCATTGTATTGTGCTTCCTTCCTTGCGTGATTGCACAGAGTTATGCTCAAACGAGGTTAATGAGGGGTTTTGGTGCTGATGCCAAGGTATATGGTCTGTTATTCCTTTTTCATGGCGATCATATCATTGTGTGGTAATTAGCTGAAATTCTTTGTAATGTTGCCTGCAGGAAATGTATGAACAAGCGAGCACAATTGCCACTGACGCAATCGGTAACATCAGAACTGTTGCTTCATTTTGTGCAGAAGAGAAGATAATTGAAAGCTACCGAAAGAAATGTGAAGGTCCTGTGAGACAAGGAGTTCGTCAGGGCGCTATAAGTGGTGTGGGTTATGGATTCTCATTCGCGTTGCTCTTCTGTTTTTATGCCATATCCTTTTACGTTGGAGCTTGCTTTGTACACAATGGGACTGCAGAAGTTGGGCAAGTCTTCAGGGTGAGAACCGAACAACTCGTAGACTCAAATAATTGATCTGGGTCTTCTTCTCATTGCCGCTGCTGTTTCTTGAAAGTGCAGGTCTTCTTTGCTTTAACCATGATGGCTGTTGGGGTTTCTCAGTCGAGTTCCCTTGCTCGGGATTTTGCGAAAGTGCAAAATGCAGCTGCCTCCATTTTCAAGATTATTGATAGGAAATCCAAGATTGACGCAAGCCATGAGGTAGGAACGACACTAGAGGCAGTGGAAGGGAATATAGAGTTGCAGCACGTGAGCTTCAAGTACCCTGCTCGGACCGATGTGCAAATCTTCAGAGATTTGTGCTTGAGGATACCATCTGGCAAGGTACATTTGGTTTTCGGCTTTCTCCCACTTTTTACAGTACTGTTGAAGTGATCTGATGTATAGAAGAACTTGAACAAGATAAAAATAACTTGACTGGGGCAAAAAGTGGATAGAACATAACCCAATGTAAACAGAGCTCTCAGTTCCTTTAGAAATCTTAAGCAATGCGATGAAATTTGAGTTAAAAAAAATTAATAAAAGAAGGGCCTCCCCTTCCGATTTCCATTAAGAGAAACCATCTGTCTCGATAACAGAGACCATACCAGCACCTAACATTTGAGTTAATACAGTAGCTTTGCAGAGAAGTAAAAAAGAACCAAGTGTTTCTCAGAAATCTTAAGCAATGCAACTGCATTTGAGTTAATACCGTAGTTTACAGCAGCTAGTTTGTTGGCTAAGTTAAAACTAGTGCCCAGAACTGAAACATCATGAGTGGTTGGTACTAAACCCTGGAGTGAAACAAAAGCACTAACGCAGATCTCAGTATCTCATGCAGTGGCGGAGCTATGTTAAGGCCAGGGGGATATTCTCTGAAGAATATATTTTTCTGTAGCTGCATAGATTGAGCTAGCTCCGCCACTGATCTCATGCATTGTCATCCTGGTTGTTTGTTGCAGACTGTTGCGCTTGTCGGGGAAAGCGGAAGTGGGAAATCTACAGTGATAGCCTTGATCGAGAGGTTCTACGATCCTGACTCTGGCGGCATCTTTCTAGATGGGGTGGATCTGAAGACCCTCAAGCTCACCTGGCTCAGGCAGCAGATTGGTCTGGTAGGCCAAGAGCCGGTCCTCTTCAATGACACCATCAGAGCAAACATCGCGTACGGCAAGATGGAGCAGGTATCCGAGGATGAGATCGTTGCCGTCGCCAAGGCCGCCAATGCCGACAGGTTCATCTCCACCCTCCCAAACGGGTACGACACGAGCGTCGGCGAGCGCGGGGTGCAGCTGTCGGGTGGGCAGAAGCAGCGGATAGCCATCGCCAGGGCGATCCTCAAGAACCCCAAGCTGCTGCTCCTGGACGAGGCGACCAGCGCGCTGGACGCGGAGTCGGAGCGCATGGTGCAGGAGGCCCTGGACAGGGTGACGGTCGGGAGGACAACCGTGGTCGTGGCTCACCGACTGTCGACCATCACTGCCGCCGACAAGATTGCAGTGGTCAAGAACGGGGTGGTCGCCGAGGAAGGCCAGCATGAGCAGCTGCTTCGCCTGCCAGGTGGTGCCTACGCGTCCCTTGTTGCCTTGCAGTCTAGCAGTTCCTGAAGCGGATACACCAGCAACGCTGTGCTCTTGCTTCGTAGGATGACGAGCATTGAATAGTCTTTTCAGATTTCAGTTGGTTTTTCATTTTTAGTGTATCAAAGTGACCACGCTCTCAACGTAGCAACAACAGAAGTTCCACTCCTTCCCAAGGTGTAAAGGATAGATATTCTCCAATGTTTTGGCCTTGTTTTCGTTTCTTCTCCTTCCTGTTCTTTTTATAGCCTTACGCTTTATAAAAGTGTAAATGGAAACATGGTATGATGCACAGATACATGACTCGTTTAGAAGTCCTTGCATTCCGCTCTTGTCGTTAAAGTCTACACTTGCTTTCATTGGTTATGTTATGAAATCTGCTAATAGTTTCATGTGGTGCTCATAAACAGCTTTGAACGATGAAACTTGTTAATGGTATTGGTGGGTGACATTTTTCAAGAGGGAGTACAATATGTCCATTGTACATATATCCATTGAAATCTTACGCTTTACCTGAGAATGAAATGGTTTCTTTGTCATGTTCTTAACTTCACTCCTAGTAATTGCTTATGCTTTAATTGATATTCATTCTGTTGCATATCTCTGTGATTAGCTTACGACATAGATGTATAATGTTTCCTTCTTTTTCAAGTCAGTGTATCGGGTAGTGCACAGTAGAGGCCTTCCTAATCTGTTGTCTGAACAACAGCTATGATATGCGTGTGTCTGTCACACTCCTATGGCACCACCATGGTTATTAGATGTATTGCCTCTTTTTTTTCTAGAGTATGCAAGTGTGCAACATCTCTACTACTATTAAACAATCGAGTTGTGGCAGGAAGATTACATCTCAGCCATACATCCGCCATCTCTCAATGGACCGGATTGCCTCAATGTTATATCACATCATTTACCATAATCAATTATCAACAATTACCATATGACCTACGCCATCATAATTACGCAATAATTACCATGATCTCGCTCCAACATGTGCCTATTTTAATCATATCAATCAGCAAGAATTACCATGATCTACGTCACCATATATTTGTTTTTCTGAAACTCAGCCTTGTGTGCTGCGTACATAGAAGGAAAATATCAATTAACAATAATTACCATGATCTACGCCATCATGTTTTTTAAAACTCAGCCTTGTGTGATGCGTACATAGAAGGAAAATATCAATTAATAATAATTATCATGATCTACGCCATCATGTTTTTTTAAACTCAGCCTTGTGTACTGCGTACATAGAAGGAAATAAGAAAAAGGCCTGGCCCATGTTCGCATGTAGGCAGATAATAACGTGGAAACCAAATCTCTCGTTTCCTGTTTGTTCGGATCACATGATCGATCAGACCCTGACCTTGATTCACTTCCTTCTTTTCGTTCCGTCACTTCCTTCTTTTCGTTCACCTGTCTGAGTGTTCGTCGTCTTCGATAGCTCGACTCTTGGTTTGACTCTTCTGGTCTTCTCGTCCCGAGGAACGACGGCGACGTGGGCCTGCAGCGCTACGCGGCGACGACAGGTACGAGCATGTCTCCTTACGCATTCGCGTCCAGCGTCCTATGCCACTGGAAAGGAGCATGTGTCATTTGTCTTCCCTATCATGTAAAAACATATTTATTTCCCTTAAATTAGAGTGAAAACAGGGTAGATTGTTGGTTAATGTGATATTCTATTTTTGTCAGATGGCTTGAATTTTCTTTAACATTACTTTTAATGTTAATGTCGTGTACTATCATATTTATTTCCAAACTGTGGCGTGAGGTTACATTGCCAGTTTATGTCATGTTCGGTTCACAAATATATATTGCCAGTCCGTGCCTTTAAGCTTTGTTGGTAGATTCTGTCATTTACAGTGCATAAAATCTATTTCTACTTTTAGTGTAAACTTGACTTGTACACAGTTTGACATTTTCAGACATTGTGCTTACAAGTGCTTGATTTCGCTATATTTATTACAGGTAGTGTTCTGACAGATTTTATAAAGTATGTCGGTAGTTGGATCATGTATCCTTGACTTTAGACAAGTTCAAAGGTTTACATTCTTCAGAGTGCATAACTGGCACGCTAGGTCCTAACTTCGACTGCTTGCATAACCAACATTCAGTTCAAGGAAGCTTCAAGTTTTACCTTGAAAATTTCTTTTATCTCTTCCAATATTCTTCAGATCTAACAGCCCGGATTAATCTAATACAGCACCACGTTAGCGCTTAGCAAAAACCCTCCGGCGGACGTACTCTGCCAAAAAATCGTCCGCCAAGAATACGTGTTCCGTCAAAGCGTAATCAGCTCCTTCTCATATCGATCGAACACCATTGCCGGCTCCTTCCTGTTCTATCTTTCCATGTCCATCACATCCTCCTAGGTTAGATCACCGCCGCCAGCATACGGCCGCAGATCAAGGCCACAACTCTTCTCCCCGGCTACCCCCGACGCCAACCCACACGCACATCCGCCGGCCCGACGACAACAAGGACGAAGTCCGGCATGCAGCGCGCCAGCACAGGAAGGCCTCCTTTGCTAGCGCCCTCGCCCAGTGCGGCCTCCCTCGTCGGAGCCCCCGCCTAGCGCGGCCTACTGTGCAGTCTGCATCACGCCCATCGCCGCCTCCCACGTCGGCGCCCCTGCCCAGCCGCTGCAGCCTCCATGGAGTCGCCGCTGCCACCGTCTTCATATTAACAGCTACTCTAGGGGAAATGACCGCATCATGCTCAACACCGCCTCCGTCGCCAGCACCACTGCCCAGCCGCTGCAGCCTCCATCGTACTACTCTGGACTTGCCGCCGTTGCCATCGTCTTCCCAAGTTGTACTTCTTGATTACAGTGGTCAAGGTGGTTGCAGTGGCCGTGCGGTGAAGGAGAGGGGAGATCGAGGCACCGGAGAGGTGGAAGGGGATCCCAGGTGGAAGAAGGTGGTGGCCACACATCAGCTATCGTCCTCCCCATGCCATCACGCCAATGTTCTGTTGGTGCTGATCCCGCACCACGGTGCACAGAGTGTGTTTGAGGTAATGCCCGCTAGCACATACAGTAAATTTATCTCTTTTCTTATTTTATGATAATAGATCCTAAATTAATCTTTGATTACCACTGTCGCTAGGGCCTAGGACTCAGATTTTCATGCATGAAATGTTTTGTTTTTAGGAATGTAGACTCTAAAATGGAGCAGACCACCCGCCCGCCAGATCTGCGCAACTTACCGATGGCCCGTCTTGAGCCCCGGCCCAGGCGGCCCTCCTCTGCTGTGATGCGGTCTTCACGCTCACTGACGTTAGTTTAATTAAGAGTCTGTTTCGGTGTGTTTGAAGTGCATGGTAAGATGATGTGCACAAATAGCATTAGAAGAGTGGGCATATCCACTGGTTGGTATTTTTTCCTTCATAAAGTGGTGGTGGTGCTAATTAACTATGGCCCTTAGTTTCATTCAAGGTCTGTAGGTGCACTGCATGTATACTTCCGTGAACAGCAAAAAGCAAAGAAAATTTGACTTTTTGTTCATCTGCGTGCACTTCCTTTGCATATATGCTGATCAAAGCTTAACTTCAAAATGACAAGAGTATAATCCACATCCACATTGTGTATAGTAATTTTTGGTGCCAACTAATGCTATATATAATTTAGCAAATGTGTATGCTACACCCATAGTAACAAATCACATCTCAGATATCAGGGACAATACAAAAGGCTGGATATGATATTGGCTCCATGTGTACCATGTGATCTTCTACTATCATATTTGGTTTATTTGATTTCCTTCAGTTCAGACTCATCTTCTGCTACTTTAGTCCTTTGTACTAAACCTGATAAGAGCTGCAAGAACAAACTCATAAATGGTTGTTCGACTTCGTACATATTACAACAGAGTTGAATGTATAGGCCATAGATGTATTCTTATTCTTGATCAATTGACTGTAAAGCTATCAGATTTATTCTGTATGAAACTCGGGCCTACCAGTTTCAAAAGATGAAGAATATAACCCACCAAATTATTTGCTTATTCCTGTATTTTGCTCAAGCTATCTTAATTTCTTCCTTTGATGCTCGCTAACTATCAAGGTGTGTGTTAATATAGCAATGCAGATGTGCTATTTTGGCTATATTATACTAACCTCATTAGTTTCATGTGCCTTCTGTTTATCATATTAGTTAGAATTACTATATCATGGCGGGATCCTTTTTCTCCATGCACGGGAAGTACTTAACTTCCTCTTTGCAGAATTGACATGCTACATATTACATGCAACAGGAGATTTATTTCTCAAGGTTATACGCGTGTTGCACATGCACACTTACTAGTACTTTTATAGAAGGCAGAATTGCAAGTAAGACGACTACAACTCGTTGTGAACAACGAGCGTAGTACAAATTCCACACCAAGGCTAGTCCGAAGACAGCCACCATTGACACTACTACAACGCAAAAGAGCCTGTCCTAACTGAGCAACATTGCCGCGTCTCAACAGATGCCGGTCACCTTCGAAGATCAGCAGCTTCAACGGGATTCCCCTTGTTGACGCGCCATCTAACCTTGATGCCTATAGGAGATGGCAAGTAGATTGCGGGACTTGGTCGGTCCCGAGAAAGGCACCGTCGTTGACTCATCGGCAACGGCATACATTGCGCCCTTGAAGGTCATTCTTGGACAACGACGGACACCGGGAGAGCGCCACACACAGAACCTCCAGGTCGTGTCTCCAAATGCAATGCTCCCAAGAGAGAAATGACGTTGAGGATGTCGCCATCATGCCGATCCAGCTTCGAACCTAGGCTTTCGCCCGGAGAAAACTACCACCACCAAGTGGGAGCGAGGGGATGCCGACACACCTAGGCGACGCCTCCAAGTAGGGGAACAACACCCACGTGTGTTGTCGCCACCGACACTGAACAAAGATAGGCAGGATTTTCATCTGAAAATGCCACACAGCCAACCTCTCAACCCACTGACATGGGGCATACACCGTCCATGTTGGAATTCCCCGCCGCCACCGCAACACCTCGAGGTCGTAGCGGCAACATCATGGCCCGCCCCTACTTGCACGGCCGATAGGGCGCAGTCTGACATCCAACTCCCGCACAGCCTCCCGCGGCCTAGACCGAGCTACAACACCTACACCCCCGCGTGTTGCTCGCCGCCGCCATCGCAAGCTCTCTAGCTACGAGTAGGCAGTTGCGGCACAACCGCCTCTGTAGCCTTCTAGGCCCAGATCGGGCCCAAATCTAGATCGAGCCACCGCCTCCGAATCCTCCTGTGTGTGCGCTTCAATGCCGCCACCTCCTTCCTTGTCCTCCCTTGTTGTTGCCGGAAGTCGCCGGCGGGTAAGGCCAGCTCGGCAATGGGGATGCATTCTCGTGTAATGATCTCTCATAGGGGGCACTCTCCAGTTAGGTGGGGCGGCAGCCCTAGACGACGTAGCATAGTAGATGGAGCTCGAATGCCAAAATGGCTGTCTCGGATGCCACAGGTGGTCATTGTAATGCATGTGTGACAACGGCTAGTGTGGGGTGGCCGCCAATGTTGATGGGCCTCCAACGCCCAAATTTGGCATCGACGACTTAGGGGCTAGTCGTCTGGTGGTAGCGGCAAAGCGACCGCGGCGACAAGAGGTGCGAAAGTGGGTCGGGGGTTGTAGTCTACGGTTTACGATGACCACGGTGTTGACGCCTTCTCTCAGTAACATGTTGTTATCGGTATCCGCCACAAGGTTTCTAGAGCACGTGCCCATCAAATGTCTTCCGACAACGTTCGACTCTTTAGTGTTTTGTAACAGTTTTGCAATCACACACATATACTTCATCGCGTGGATATGCACGAGAATATCTACCTTCGGGCATGAATGCATGCCACGGAAATTTTTAGATCTCAGTTTCCCATGACCATGATGTGTGGGTGCCCTTTCATGCAACTTCATCTTCTTTGCTAAGGGGTGGTGGCAACATGTGGTTTCTTTGACTTGGTGGTGCTCGTTGAGCATTGGGTCTCGAGCCCGGGGTGGAAACCCTAGGTCTGATCTTTGATGGTTGCACCTGGCAATTGCATTGTTTTATACATTGTTCCCTTATGTGCAAAGGTTTCGATCATATTTAGACCTACTATCTGGGGGTGAAAACCCAAGATTTGACCTGAAGTGCTTACATCCCACAATGAAGGCACCTACACGTTATTACCTTCTTGGAGGCATTGTTTCCGAGAACCTTTCTCGTAGCTCATGTGTTGCCATCCTTTGCATAGAACGGGTGTAATTGATATCATCTTGATACTAATATATTTCCCGTTATCAAAATATTAATCATATTTCTAGGTAAGGAATGACAGAGACCTCGCAATGGTGACAACACTCCCATATGTGATATGGCATTGGATCGTATGGTTGTTGTGTTATTAAAGTCTTACAAAGTTGTTGCCTCTATCTTCATATTTACATCTCGAATTTTCTTGAGACCTCAGGTAAAAAAGATGGAAGAATACGCCTTCACAAACACAACTGGACTCATAGGTTGTGAAAAGTTGCATTACTCCTACACCCCCGCAGGTGAAAACCTAAGATCACCGAGCACATTGTGGTTCGGGACACGCTGCTTGCAAGATTGGCTACTGACAAAGACGAGAGAACTAGAAACCAATCAAACTTATCTAACACTGCCATGACATGCCGAAACACCGAAGACAACCCGTTGAATCTAAAGTTGATGACACATAGGACAATAATGCCACATGTTATATCTTTTGCTTTTAGCAACTACCCAAATCCTCAAAGTTGCAGAAGACCATGCCAAAGACGAGAGGAATCGACAACAAGAACAATTGCAAAGAAAAGAAACAAAGTTTTCCTTTGGCGACTATGTAGAGACCTCCTATCAGTCACTCACCTTGGCAGATTGTTTTTCGGCAAGCATGCAAAGCTCTATTTATTCAAATATAACGTTCAGAAGAACTAAAATTGTGTCATAGGGGAGGCCTAACAAGAAGTGGTGACCCACTCCAAAGAAGGAGCATGCTTTGCAAGATTGTGAGCTTCATAGTTGATGTTTCTAAGCTCATAAAAAGAATCTACAAGAGGCAAACATTGTGGAACGTCCCTTCGATGTCTTGGATGATGACATCATAGCTTCCCAATGGACCCTACTTCATATCCTTGACAACCGTCCTTAGCCCGGAGCGACATAAATACGTTGAATATGAAGATTGTCTGGAAGAGCTAATGCTTCTCTACAAGCAAGCACATTGAGTGTTCCAAGGTTCGCCATTCCTCCGTAAATGACTGCAGAAGCCCCCAAGTATAGACGACAAACGGTTAAGGTAGCACACAAGAAATGGCCTTACTGCCCAAATTTACCGAGCAACACCTCTCATATTGTTTTCAAGCAAACAATTTGTTTTTCTTTCGGGGGGTTTCAGTTTCCCTTAGTTTTTTGTTGGCTTTCATTTGTTTTTCATAATAAAAATGAAATGTGTACTTGTTAAAAAAAGGTGAACAATTTTTCTAAAAAATAAATAAAACATTATTGGAAAACTATATTATAAAAAAATTGAACCATTTTTTTAGTCACAAAATTTCATATGCAGAAAGTGTATGTTAACAGTTTAAAATTTTAGATGAACATTTTTAAATGATGCTCCTCGTGTATTTTAAAAAATGTTCATGCACTGAAATATATTCATCATGAAATTTGGGAACATTTTTGGAAGTCATGATCAATTATTAAATTCATGAACATATTTTAAAGTTGGAAGAACTTTTTTGAAATGCATCAAAGTTTTTTGGAGTAAAGAAATTTTCTAAATGCATGAAGATTTTTAATGCTTTTAAAAATTGAGGAAAATTTTAAAATTCCAAAAGGATAATTTGCTCACACTTTCTAAATTCATAAATAATTTTGATTTTCATTTATATGTACACACAATTTGTTTTTAAATTCTTAGTACTTTCAAAATGTTAGAATATGTCCCTAATAGAAAACCATTGAAATTAAAAAACCGACCAAGAAAATTCGTCCACAGTATACTTCTTTTTAAGAAACACGTGTACCTTTATTCATACTCATAAAAAATACAGTACACTGATTTGGACCTAAGACCAAAGAATATACAAAGTAACTTCTATAACTAAGAATTACAATGAGATCTCTAGCTTGAAACACGTTCTTTACGGTATCAATCTCTGCTCGAAGAAATATTCCAATGGCTTCAGTAAAGAGGATGTAATTAGACTGGAGCAATGATGTTGTCACTCTTTCACCCGCACAAACATTATCAATAATGGTTTTTGAAAGCGCTTTGAGTCGCCCATCCAAAAAGATGGGAAGCCTTAATCGATGAACATACTTGGGCCGAGGATGATCCCCTAGAAATGCAGGCCTTCGAATCACTATATCTTCATCATTGTGTCGATTAAAGATTTCACCTCCACAAAGAATCAAACCAACGGAAAAAAGCTTGACAAAGCAACATAAAATTATCAGATCCGAATAATTGGATCTGCGAGGATAGAAAACTGTCTAACCTCATGGCCCCGCAAAAAGAACGAGAGAAAATTTATTCTCAAAAGCTATGATGATCACTAGACGTTGACGAAGAACATGGAGGTCTTGAAGATCCGAAATTGCCTCACCTCTCAGCACATTATCCGAAGGCGAGAGGACCTAAATTCCACATATGGCGGCCGCGACGACGGCGACACCTGAAACCCTGCTGTCACAGAAAAGATGTCTGCGGTATACGTACTCTTTTTTTGAGGGGTAATAGCCATTTTATTCATCAAAGTCCACAGTTTGTGGGATACAACGTAGGTCATGGTGTTGGCCAAACCAGACGTGGCGCCCCGGACCTAGACGAAGAGGGAACTTGGCTAATCTATGTGCTTCAAGATTGACAACACGACTCTCGAAAATAAAATTACATTGAAACTGCTCTGATTTGAGCTTGATCTCACTAACTATTGCTCCATAGTGACCTTTGCTACCACTTCCAATATCCGAGAGGACTTGCTTTGAGTCACATGAAATGACGACATTCTGGACATTGAGGTCTTCAGCAAGAGCCAAACCCTCCCTGCAGGCTATTGCTTCCGGGGCCGCTGGATCATCAACTCCAACAATGACAAGTGCAGCGCTGCCCAAAAATTGTCCATCCCTGTACCGACACACCGTTGCCGCCGAACCACCTCTGCCCTTCAGCACTCCCGCATCCACATGAATTTTGACGAATCCAGCAGGTGGTGCTTTTGGTCGTAGTCCAAGATTGGTTTGCTGCACTCGCGTTTGCGCAGATGGCGATGGAGCCTTGATGACCTCGAGCTCCCCTATGAATCTGTTTATAAAGGAGAGAGTTGCCTGGGGGATTGGAAAATTCCCTCATGGATGGCCTTGCGACGAGCCGACCAGATTTCCCATAACGTGACCGAGAGTAGAACAAACTTGTCATGTGCCAATGAATCCATCATCGAAAACAACCACCTGTGTTTTCCAAAGTTTCTTCCATGAGTTGGATTCTATTGCTAAATTTGATGAACCCGCAGTCCCTTCCAACCACGCCTCTCTCCTCTGTTTTATTGCCACCAGCAAGTTGTATGCAGACTTAACCGAGAACCGCCCGTGCTTATCAAAATTCCAACTCCAGAAGTCCTGGATGGAGCGTGTACACAGCGGAATCCCTAAGATGACTCGCGAGTCCATTGGCATGAACACCTCCTCGACCTGCGACTTATTCCATGTCGCTGTGGTGTGGTCTATGAGCTCGGGAACAAGTGTCGGAGGGTCGGTCACGGCATCCATACGGTCTCAGATTCTCGTTCCTTGGGAGCCATGAGTCATTCCATATATCTGTCGAGGCACCATTACCTATCGTCTTGACCAAGCCTAGCTTGAGTGTGTCACGACCTTCAATAATCGCTCTCCAGATTTGGCTCTGGTGTCCTCCCAAGTTAGCTTGCAAGATGGAGGAATCAGGAAAGTAGATACTCTTGAGGAGACGTGCACTTAATGTCTCAGGATTTTGTAACATGCGCCAAGCCTGCCTAGCCAACATCGCTAGATTAAAGAGCTCGAAGTCCTTAAAACCGAGACCACCCATGCACTTAGGTTGCGTCATTGTTTTCCAAGACATCCAATGCGGTTTTCGTTTCCCATCTTTGCTTCCCCACCAGAATTTTCTAATGAGCATATTCAAATGTTCACACAATCCTCTTGGCAGTTTAAAGCAGGACATTGAAAAGACTGGGACCGCCTGGGCTATAGATTTCACTAAGACCTCCTTCCCCGCCGTTGATAAGGTGCGCTCGAGCCAGCCCTGCACTTTGCTCCATAGACGGTCCTTAAGATATTTAAAGGCCCCGTTCTTCGACCCACCAATATCCGACGGCATTCCAAGATACTTCTCATTGAGTGTTTCATTTGGAACATTTAGCACCCCTTTTATTTCCATTCTGGTGTTCCCTGGAACCCCCTTACTGAAGAAGATAGAAGATTTTGAGAAGTTAATCCTTTGCCCCGATGCTTGGCAGTAGCAATCCAGTAATTGGTTCACCTCCATAGCTCCAGCATTGTTAGCCTTGAAAAATAGCAGGCTGTCATCAGCAAATAAGAGATGGTTTATCGGTGGCGCCGAGGGTGCTACCTGTAGACCATGCATGTTCGATGACTCTCCTTTTGATTTAATTAGGCACGAAAGGCCCTCTGCTGCTAACAAGAACAAATATGGAGATATTGGGTCCCCTTGTCTGATTCCACGAGATGGTTGAAATTCCTCCAGTTTTCTTCCATTAAACATAACTGAAAACTTTACTGTAGTAACAAGGTTCATAACAATATTTACCCATCTTTCAGTAAAGCCCAATTTTAGCATGACAGCTCTAAGATAAGGCCATTCAATCCTATCATAGGCCTTCATCATATCCAGTTTCAACGCACATGCTTGATGTTTCTTTGCTTTATTGCGCTTCATAAAGTGTAGGCACTCATATGCTGTTATGATATTGTCCGTGATCAACCTGCCAGGCGCAAAGGCGGACTGCTCTTCCGATATTATGTCCGATAAGACCACCTTCAGTCTATTAGAAATCACTTTGGAAGCGATTTTGTAGAGCACATTACATAAACTGATTGGTCGGAATTGTGAAAGGAGTGTAGGGTTTTTTACCTTGGGGATCAATACCAACACAGTTTCATTGATACATGCTGCTGATTCCGTGCCCTCAACAATCTTTAAGACTACATTAGTAACCTCGTTACCGCACATATCCCAATGCCTCTGGAAAAAATGTGCGGGGTACCCATCGGGTCCCGGCGCCTTAGTGAGAAACATTTGGAAGAGAGCCGTCTTCACCTCCTATTGCGTGTACGGGGCATTAAGGGAGTCGTTCATCAACTGTGTCACTTTTTTAGGTACTGTTTCAAGAACCTGTTCCATATTGGTAACCCCTTCTGAAGTATACGTACTCGATAGTGCTAGCTAAGCATATGGGCCGACCCATGGCAGCGTCACGTGCGGAACGCGTATCCACAACTCCATTGCGGGCTGGCCTATGGGAGCCTTGCGCGGGGCGCGCGTATGCACAATCGCTAGGGCTATTTTCCGATGGATCCTATTTGATGCTCGTGAGCATCCAAACGTCGGGGCTTCACTGAAGGTGGATCCTATTTGACGCTCGTGAGCATCCAAACGTCGGGGCTTCGCTGAAGGCGCTCCGAGTTGGGCCGGCCCGGGTACGCATCGCTGTTTTTTTTTCTGTTTCTGTTTCTTTTTGTTTTTTCCTTTTGTTTCTTTTATTTTTTTTACTTTGTTCTCTTTTAAAATATTTGTTCTATCATTGGAAAAAATATATTAATTCAAAAAAACATTTTTATACAAAACTTTTCAATGTAAATTTAAATATTGTTCAACGCATATCACAAAATATAGATTGAGACCACTGCTCCATGATTACTGACAACGCTCTGATTGCATTTGAATGTATCTATAGCATTCAAAAAAGTTCTGACGCAAAAGGAAAATATTGCGCATACAAATTAGACATTGCAAAGGCCTATGACAGAGTTGATTGAAATTACCTTGAAGGGGCGATGAGAAGATTAGGTTTTGCAGAAAAATGAATACAATGGATAATGACTTGTGTGAAAACAGTAAAATACTCTGTTCGTTTCAACGGGAACCTGCTGTAGAGCTTCACTCCTACGTGTGGTTTGAGACAGGGAGATCCAATTTCTCCTTATCTCTTTCTCTTTGTCGCTGATGGGCTCTCACGGCTAATACAGAGTAAGGTGGAAACGGGTGAATTACAGGAGCTGAAAATTTGTAGACAAAGCCCTGGTATTTCACACCTTTTATTCGCGGATGACAGCCTGCTATTTTTTAAAGCTAATAGCGATCAGGCCAATAAGGTAAAGAACATCCTGGACAACTATGAGAGAGCCACTGGACAGCTAATAAGTCCATCTAAATGCTCCCTGCTCCTTGGAAACAAATGCTCACAAGAAGATGGACATGACATAATAAATATCCTGAATGTAGTGACTGTGACTTTTGAGGAGAAATACCTGGGTTTGCCGGTTCCAGAAGGACGTATGGTAAAAGGGAAATTCAAGCACACAAAAGATAAAGCGAGGAAAAGAATGAATGATTGGACAGAAAAATATTCTTCCAATGGAGCTAAGGAGACACTAATTAAATCAGTGGCCCAAGCGATCCCCACTTTTGCAATGAGTGTTTTCAAGTTCTCAGCAACCCTTTGTGAGGAGCTTATGCACATGACCAGAGACTTTTGGTGGGGAGATGATAAAGATCGTCGACGTATTCATTGGTTGAGTTGGGAGAAACTTACAAAACGTAAAAGCCAAGGAGGTATGGAATTCAAAGATCTTAAAGTTTTTAACCAGGCTCTTCTCGCTAGGCAAGCCTGACGACTTATTGCACATCCTGACAGCTTGTGCGCGAGAGTGCTTAAGGCAAAATACCACCATTGGGTTGATCTGCTAGACATGGCGTTTATTCATAATGTGTCGCCGGGTTGGCAGGGCATCATGCATGGTTTGGAACTCCTTAAAAAAGGATGTATTTGGCGCATTTGCAACAGAAATAGTGTCCGCATTTGGAGAGACAATTGGATCCCGAGAGGAAACATGAAAATAAACATAAACCCAACAAGCTCCCGAACTCGATGGGTAGCAGACCTCATTGACCAGGCGAGTCACGCTTGGAAGGAGGATTACATCACGCGTATATTTACACACGAAGACGCAAATGTTATTTTAAGTATCCGACTACCAAATATGATGATGAGGATTATATTGCTTGGCAGCCCGAAAAAAGTTGGAATTTTCAGTGTTCGTAACGCATACCGGTTAGCCATGGACGAAAAAGATTCTGTGGTGATTGGGTCCAGCCACAATACCCAAGGGGATCATAGTATTTGGAATAATATCTGGAAGAGAAATGTACCCCAAAAAGTACGTATTTTTACATGGAGACTAGCAACGGAGTCACTAGCGGTTCAAACTAATAGATTTCGTCGCATCCCAGGTCTCACCCCGATTTGTAATGTATGTGGGGCCGAGGATGAAACAGGCTTCCATATGGCACATTGATGCACATTTGCAAGGGCCCTGTGGCACGAAATCAAGGAGGTATGGAACCTGCCCCCTGAGCATGAAATAGAATATACTGGAAGGGATTGGGTCCTAATCCTGCTAGATAAGGTGAGTGAAGATATGAAACAAAAATTTATGCTATTTTGGTGGCGTGTTTGGCACCATAGAAATGACGCGATCTTCGCTAAAGGTAAAGCGAAAATTTCCCACTCTACTTGTTTTTTGCAAAACTACCTTGCAAACCTCCACTTGATTGCGGAGGGAACTTCTGAGATAGATCAAAAAGGGAAAAGTCCGATGGTTAAATTGCCATCTGTGCAACAACATGATAATACAAAGGAAAAAGGATGGAAAAAGCCAGAGCTCGGATGGGCTAAGGTCAATGTTGATGGAAGTTTTTTGGAGGAAAGTAGGAGTGGAGCCTGGGGAGCTGTGATTCGAGACCATGATGAAAGAATTATCTTATCAGCTTGGGATTATATACCGCGGTGCAATGGAGCGGACTGCGCGGAAGCCATGGCTTGCCTAGAAGGACTATTTAAGGCAATGTCGGGGACGGATCTACCCTTAATCATCGAGACGGATTGCAGCTCGGTGACAAAGGTGCTCATCCTCTCGTCTATTGATAGATTGGAGGTTGGAACAATTGCAAAGGAGTTTCAAGCCATGAAAGGGAACAGAGAAGTTAGAGTTTGCAAAGTAGATAGAATGGACAATAGGTTAGCTCATAGTCTTGCCCAGTTGAGGCGTAGAGAGTTGCGTGGTGGGGTTATGCAAGGCACAGTGTCAACCTGCGTGTTCAGCGAGGCCTTGCATGATTGTACGAACTATGTTTTCTCTACTTAATTAATACAACTCTCTATTTCAAAAAAAAATGTTAAATGTGTATTTAAAAATTGTCCAGCACATAGTACCAAAATGTTCAATATATACTTTAGAAATTGTTCAACATGTACTTAAGTATTGTTCAGCATATATCACAAAAATGTTCAATTTGTATTTATAAAATGTTCATAATATATAAAAATGTTCAATATATATTTTACAAAAAATAAAGTATATAAAAAATCAATAAATGTTTGGAATTTCAAAATTTTGTTCACGTTTTCAATAATTGTTCAGGTTTTAGAATTTTGTTCGAATTTTGATATTTATTCACAATTTTCAAATATATTTAAGGAAAATCGTTTACATTTGTTTGCAAGAATTGTTGGAAATTTTGAAGGTAAAAAACAGATTTGTCATTGTATTTAAGATTTGCGCTGCATTTGTGCATATTCAACAACTAGTTCAGGTGGTTGGTGTCGCCTCTACTAAGCTTGAGGTCGTGGGTTCGACACTGTCCTGTGCGTTATTCTTCTTCAAGTCATTTCTATTGCTGGACGCCTGCGAGCGTCCAATAGGAGCTCTACTATTTTCGGAGAGCTCTTTCTTTTGAGGGATGAAAGACTTTATTCATTCATAGAAAATCACAGTATGTGGGATACATCGAGGATTATGGGGGTGAGTAAGTCACATATAGCGCCCCTGAGCTAAAGAAAGCGAAAAATTAGCTAAATTATGAGCATCGCCATTGGAACGACGCCCTTCAAAAACGATATTATAGTTGAACACAGTATCTCTTGCTTTGATCACCATGTCGTATAATCCATTGCTGTTGTTGGAGATAT
Source organism: Triticum dicoccoides (assembly GCF_002162155.2). Classification (NCBI taxonomy): domain Eukaryota; kingdom Viridiplantae; phylum Streptophyta; class Magnoliopsida; order Poales; family Poaceae; genus Triticum; species Triticum dicoccoides. Next base: position 85,390,102 of record NC_041384.1, read on the forward strand.
CTTGCACTACTTGCTTTGCGTCGGAGGCCACAACAAAATTGGAGATCGTTAGGTCGTCAACAAGTGCAAAGGCTTCCCGGCACGCCATACATTCCAATACTGCAGCATCACATATTCCTTCGGCCACCAATGCCGAGCTCCCCAGGTAGTTGCCTGTACTATCACGGCAAACAGCCACGGCCGTCCCTCTACTCCGGCGTGTTGACACTCTGGCATCGACATGGACCTTTGCAAAACACGCCGGCGGGGCCTTTGGTCTAGCATTGCTGATGTCTTCTTGTTTTGCTACTGATCCTTGATTACTTCTAAATCTGCCAAGTAACGATTGATGAACAAGTGCTCCCCATCCATTAAAGCCCATATACATCATGACATAGAGCAGTCAAGAAGGGAATGCCTCCAGGAATCCCTAGCACCACATAGGCCGCATGAGCTTGAGGTAGACATCTTTCGGTGTTCCCTGACATCCTCGGTGGGTAGTGCTTGCCGCACAAGTCTCCATAGGAACATCCTTATTTTCCCTGGAACGCTCAAATGCCATAATGATGTCCACACGCTCTTGTCCAGCGATATGTTTGATGTTCCTGCTGTTCCTTCTAGCCATGCTTCCCTACTTTGCTTCGTCGCGATCATCATTTTATATGCAGATTTTACCGAGAAGAGACTGTGCTTCTCGTAGTTCCAACTCCAGGAATCCGAGAGGTCCATTGTGCACAATGGAATGCTTAGAAGTGTTTCCGTAAGTCGCTGAATATCCCATCGAGCGGATGTGGCATCTATCTGAAGGAAATATGCCCTAGAGGCAATAATAAAGTTGTTATTTTATACTTTCTTATTCATGATAAAGGTTTATTATTCATGCTAGAATTGTATTGATTAGAAACTTAAATACATGTGTGAATAAATAAACAAATATCATGTCCCTAGTAAGCCTCTAATAGACTAGCTCGTTGATCAAAGATGGTTAAGGTTTCCTAACCATAGACATATGTTGTCATTTGATAACGGGATCACATCATTAGGAGAATGATGTGATGGACAAGACCCATCCGTTAGCTTAGCATAATGATCGTTCAGTTTTATTGCTATTGTTTTCTTCATGTCAAATACATATTCCTTCGACTATGAGATTATGCAATTCCCGGATACCGGAGGAATACCTTGTGTGCTATCAAACGTCACAACATAACTGGGTGATCATAAAGATGCTCTATAGGTATCTCCAAAGATGTTTGTTGAGTTGGCATAGATCGAGATTATGATTTGTCACTCCGAGTATCGGAGAGGTATCTCTGGGCCCTCTTAGTAATACACATCATAAGCTTGCAAGCAAACGACTAAGGAGTTAGTTACGAGCTGATGTATTACGGAATGAGTAAAGAGACTTACCGGCAACGAGATTGAACTAGGTATGAAGATACCGACGATCGAATCTAGGGCAAGTAACATACTGATAGACAAAGGGAATTACGTATGTTGTCATAACGGTTCGACCGATAAAGATCTTCGTAGAATATGTAGGAGCCAGTATGGGCATCCAGGTTCCGCTATTGGTTATTGACCGGAGAGGTGTCTCGGTCATGTCTACATAGTTCTCGAACCCGTAGGGTCCGCACGCTTAACGTTCGATGACGATATAATATTATATGAGTTATGTGATTTGGTGACTGAATGTTGTTAGGAGTCCCGGATGAGATCACGGACATGACGAGGAGTCTCGAAATGATCGATATGTAAAGATTGATATATAGAACTATGGTATTCGGACACCGGAAGTGTTTCGGGGGGGTACCAGGTACTTATCGTGTCACCGGAAGGGGTTCCGGGCACCCCCGAAAAAAGATATGGGCCTTATGGGCCAAGAGGGGAAACACATCAGCCACAAGGGGCTGGTGCCCCCCCCATATTGGCCAGCCAAGGAGGAGAAGGAAAGGGGGGAAGGGAAAAGTAAGTGTGGATTAGGATTCCCACTTCCTTCCCTCTCCCCACTCTCTTTCCTTCCCCCTCCGACAAACATGGCAGGGGGGCGCGGCCAAGAGAAGGAGCCCAAGTAGGATTCAGACCTACTTAGGGCGCCCCTTGGCCTATCCCCTCTCCCTCCCACCTATATATATATGAGGAAGGGGGCGCCTAGCACACGCCAGACAATTGTTAGCCGTGTGCGGCACCCCCCTCCACCGTTTACTCCCACGGTCATATCTTCGTAGTGCATAGGCGAAGCCCTGCCAGGATCACTTCACCATCACCATCACCACGCCATTGTGCTGATAGAACTCATCTACTACCTCGACGTCTTGCTGGATCAAGAAGGCGAGGGACGTCACCGAGCTGAACATGTGCAGAACGCGGAGGTGTCGTGCGTTCGGTAATTGATCGGTTGAAGCGCGAAGAAGTTCAACTACATCAACCGTGTTGAGAAATGCTTCCGCTTACGGTCTACGAGGGTACGTAGACGCACTCTCCCCCTCGTTGCTATGCATCTCCATGGATAGATCACTATGTGTGCGTAGATTTTTTTTTTGTTTTCCATGCACCGTTTCCCAATAGTGGCATCCGAGCCAGGTCTATGCGTAGATGATATGCACGAGTAGAACACAAAGAGTTGTGGGTGATGATAGTCATACTGCTTACCACCAACGTCTTATTTTGATTCGGTTGTATTGTGGGATGAAGCAGCCCGGACCAACCTTACATGTCCACGCACATGAGACCCGTTCCACCGACTGACATGCAACTAGTTTTGCATAAAGGTGGCTGGCGGGTGTCTGTTTCTCCTACTTTAGTTGAATCGAATTTGACTGCGGCTGGTCCTTGAAGAAGGTTAAAACAACAAACTTGACGAAACACCGTTGTAGTTTTATGCGTAGGTAAGAACGGTGAATGAAATATGCCCTATAGGCAATAATATGAATGGGATCACATCATTAGGAGAATGATGTGATGGACAAGACCCATCTGTTAGCTTAGCATAATGATCATTAAGTTTTATTGCTATTGCTTTCTTCATGTCATATACATATTCCTTTTGACTATGAGATTATGCAACTCCCGGATACCAGAGGAATACCTTGTGTGCTATCAAAGTCACAACATAACTGGGTGATTATAAAGATACTCTACAGGTATCTCTGAAGGTGTTTGTTGGGTTGGCATAGGTCGAGATTAGGATTTGTCACTCCGAGTATCGGAGAGGTATCTCTGGGCCCTCTCGGTAATGCACATCATAAGAAGCCTTGCAAGCAATGTGACTAATGAGTTAGTTGCGGGATGATGTATTACGAAATGAGTAAAGAGACTTGTCGGTAACGAGATTGAACTAGCTATGAAGATACTGACGATCGAAACTCGGGCAAGTAACATACCGATGACAAAGGGAATAACATATGTTGTCATTACGGTTCGACCGATAAAGATCTTCGTAGAATATGTAGGAGCCAATATGAGCATCAAGTTCCACTATTGGTTATTGACCGGAGGGGTGTCTCAGTCATGTCTACATAGTTCTCGAACCCGTAGGGTCCGCACGCTTAACGTTCGATGACGATTTTGTATTATATGAGTTATGTGATTTGGTGACCGAATGTTGTTCGGAGTCCCGGATGAGATCACGGACATGACGAGGAGTCCCGAAATGGTCGAGAGGTAAAGATTGATATATAGGACGATAGTATTCGGACACCGGAAGTGTTCCGGAGAGTATTGGGTACATATCGGGTCACCGGAAGGGGTTCCGGGCACCCCCGGCAAAGATATGGGCCAAGTGAGGGAACACACCAGCCCTGGTGCGCTCCTATAGAGGCCAGCCCTATGAGGAGGAGAAGGAAAGAGGGGAGGGCAAGGAAAGTGTGGATTAGGATTCCTACTTCCTTCCCTCTCCCCCTCTTTCCCTTCTCCCTCGGTTATATATGGCAGGGGGCACGCGGCTTGGGAGGGACTCCAAGTAGGATTCCTCCTACTTGGGAGCCTCCTATGGTTGTTCCTCCCTCTCTCCCACCTATATATATATATATATATATATATATATATATATATATATATATATATATGAGGAGGGGGCGCGCCTAGCACACACCAGACAATTGCCTAGCCATGTGCGGCACCCCTCTCCACCATTTACCACCTCGGTCATATTTTCGTAGTGCTTAGGCGAAGCCCTACGGAGATCACTTCACCATCACCGTCACCACCCCATGGTGCTGATGGAACTCATCTACTTCATCGACACTTTCCTGGATAAGGAGTTCGAGGGACGTCATCGAGCTGAATGTGTGCAGAACTTGGAGGTGTCGCACGTTCGGTGCTTGATCGCTCGGGACAAGAAGAAGTTCGACTACATCAACCGCGTTGTCAAACGCTTCCGCTTTCGGTCTATGAGGGTATGTAGACACACTCTCCCCCTCTCATTGATGAGCATCTCCTAGATAGATCTTGCGTGAGCGTAGGAATTTTTTTGAAATTGCATGCTACGTTTCCCTACGGTGGCATCCGTGTTGGGGAACATAGTAATTTCAAAAACTTCCCTACGCACATGCAATATCATGGTGATGCATAGCAATGAGAGGGAAGATTATCGTCCACGTACCCTCCTAGACCATAAGCGGAAGCGTTATGACAACACGGTTGATGTAGTCGTACGTCTTCACGATCGACTGATCCTCAGTACCGAACGTACGGCACCTCCGTGTTCAGCACACGTTCAGCTCGGTGACATCCCGCAAACTCACGATCCAGCAGAGCTTCCAGGAAGAGCTTCGTTAGCACGATGGTATGGTGACCGTGTTGATGAAGCTACCAATGTAGGGCTTCTCCTAATCACCGCTACGATATGACCGAGGTGGATTATGGTGGAGGGGGCACCGCACACGGCTAAAAGATTAATGATCAATTGTTGTGTCTCCAAGGGGTGCCCCCTTCCCCGTATATAAAGGAGTGGAGGAGGGGGAGGGGGTCGGCCTCCTATGGCGCGCCCCATGAGGAGTCCTACTCCCACCGGGAGTAGGACTCCCCCCTTCCAAGTAGGAGTAGGAGAAGGGAAGGAAGGGAGAGAAGGAGAGAAGGAAAGGGGGCGCCGCCCCCTCCTTGTCCAGTTTGGACTAGAGGGGGAGGGGGCGCGCGGCTCCTGGCCGCCCCTCCTCTTCTCCCACTAGGGCCCATTAGCCCCAATGTACTCCCCGGGGGGTTCCGGTAACCCCCGGTACTCGGGTATATGTCCAAAACCTCCCGAAACACTTCCGGTGTCCGAACATAGTCGTCCAATATATCGAACTTTACATCTCGATCATTTCGAGACTCCTCGTCATGTCCATGATCATATGCGGGACTCCAAACTACCTTTGGTACATTAAAACAAAAAAACTCATAATACCGATCGTCACAGAACTTTAAGCGTGTGGACCCTACGGGTTCGAGAACTATGTAGACATGACCGAGACACGTCTCTGGTCAATAACCAATAGCGGAACCTGGATGCTCATATTGGTTCCTACATATTCTACGAAGATCTTTATCGGTCAAACCACATAACAACATACGTTGTTCCCTTTGTCATCGGTATGTTACTTGCCCGAGATTCGATCGTCGGTATCTCAATACCTAGTTCAATCTCGTTACCGGCAAGTCTCTTTACTCATTCCGTAATGCATGATCCTGTAACTAACTCATTAGTCACATTGCTTGCAAGGCTTATAGTGATGTGCATTACCGAGAGGGCCCAGAGATAGCTCTCCGACAATCGGAGTGATAAATCCTAATCTCGATCTATGCCAACTCAACGAGTACCATCAGAGACACGTGTAGATCACCTTTATAATCACCCATTTAGGTTGTGATGTTTGGTAGCACACAAAGTGTTCCTCCGGTAATCGGGAGTTGCATAATCTCATAGTCAGAGGAACATGTATAAGTCATAAAGAAAGCAATAGCAGTAAACTAAAACGATCAAGTGCTAAGCTAACGGAACGGGTCGAGTCAATCACATCATTCTCTAATGATGTGATCCCGTTAATCAAATGACAACTCATGTCTATGGCTAGGAAACTTAACCATCTTTGATTCAACGAACTACTGGCACTCTGTTTGTCTATGTATTCACACATGTACTAAGTTTCCGGTTAATACAATTCTAGCATGAATAATAAACATTTACCTTGATATAAGGAAATAAATAATAACTTTATTATTGCCTCTAGGGCATATTTCCTTCAGTCTCCCACTTGCACTAGATTCAATAATCTAGTTCACATCTTTATGTGATTAGTTCACATCTCCATGTGACTAATACCCAAAGGGTTTACTAGAGTCAATAATCTAGTTCACATCGCTATGTGATTAACACCCAAAGAGTGATCATGTTTTGCTTGTGAGAGAAGTTTAGCCTATGGGTCTGCAACATTTTGATCCGTATGTATTTCGCAAATTTCTATGTCTACAATGGTCTGCACGGGGCTACTCTAGCTAATTGCTCCCACTTTCAATATGTATCTAGATAGAGACTTAGAGTCATCTTGATCGATGTAAAAAGCTTGCATCGGCGTAACTCTTTACGACAAACTCTTTCATCACCTCCATAACCGAGAAATATTTCCTTAGTCCTCTAAGGATATTTTTGACCGATGTCCAGTGATCTACTCCTAGATCACTATTGTACTCCCTTGCCAGAATCATGCTTAGGTATACAATAGGACTGGTAAACAGCATAGCATACTTTATAGAACCTATGACTGAGGCATAGGGAATGACTTTTCATTCTCTTTCTATTTTCTGTGTGGTCGGGTTTTGAGTCTTTACTCAACTTCACACCTTGCAACACAGGCAAGAACTCCTTCTTTGGCTGTTCCATTTTGAACTACTTCAAAATCTTGTCAAGGTGTGTACTCATTGGAAAAACTTATCAAGCGTCTTGATCTATCTCTATAGATCTTGATGCTCAATGTGTAAGCAGCTTCATCGAGGTCTTTCTTTGAAAAACTCCTTTCAAATACTCCATTATGCTTTCCAGAAAATTCTACATTATTTCCGATCAACAATATGTCATTCACATATACTTATCAGAAATGTTGTAGTGCTCCCACTCACTTTCTTGTAAATACAGGCTTCACCGCAAGTCTGTATAAAACCATATGCTTTGATCACTTTATCAAAGCATATATTCCAACTCCGAGATGCTTGCACCAGTCCATATATGAATCACTGGAGCTTGCTCACTTTGTTAGCACTTTTTAGAATCGACACAACCTTTTGGTTGCATCATATACAATTCTTCTTTAAGAAATCCATGAAGGAATACAGATTTGACATCCATTTGCCAGATTTCATAAAATGCGGCAACTCCTAACATGATTCGGACAGACTTTTAAGCATCGATACGAGTGAGAAAATCTCATCGTAGTCAACACCTTGAACTTGTCGAAAACATTTTGCGACAATTCGAGATCTGTAGATAGAAACACTACTATCAGCGTCCGTCTTCCTCTTGAAGATCCATTTATTCTTAATGACTCACCGATCATCGGGCAAGTCAATCAAAGTCCATACTTTGTTCTCATACATGGATCCCATCTCAGATTTCATGGCCTCAAGCCATTTTGCGGAATCTGAGCTTACCATCGCTTCTTCATAGTTCGTAGGTTCGTCATGGTCAAGTAACATGACTTCCAGAACAGGATTATCGTACCACTCCGGTGAGGATCTTACTCTGGTTGACCTACGAGGTACGGTAGTAACTTGATATGAAGTTTCATGATCATTATCATTAGCTTCCTCACTAATTGGTGTAGGTGTCACAGGAACTGGTTTCTATGATGAACTACTTTCCAATGAAGGAGCAGGTACAGTTACCTCATCAAATTCTACTTTCCTCCCACTCACTTCTTTCGAGAGAAACTCCTTCTCTAGAAAGGATCCATTCTTAGCAACAAATGTCTTGCCTTCGGATCTGTGATAGAAGGTGTACCCAATAGTTTCCTTTGGGTATCCTATGAAGACGCATTTCTCCGATTTAGGTTCGAGCTTATCAACTTGAATCTTTTTCACATAAGCATCGCAGCCCCAAACTTTAAGAAACGACAACTTTGGTTTCTTGCCAAACCACAGTTCATAAGGCGTCGTTTCAACGGATTTCGATGGTGCCCTATGTAACGTGAATGCAGCCGTCTCTAAAGTATAAGCCCAAAATGATAGCGGTAAATCAGTAAGAGACATCGTAGATCGTACCATATCTAGTAAAGTACGATTACGACGTTCAGACACACCATTACGCTGTGGTGTTTTGGGTGGCGTGAGTTGCGAAACTATTCTGCATTGTTTCAAATGTAGACCAAACTCGTAACTCAAATATTCTCCTCCGCGATCAAATCATAGAAACTTTATTTTCTTGTTTACAATGATTTTCCACTTCACTCTGAAATTCTTTGAACTTTTCGAATGTTTCAGGCTTATGTTTCTTTAAGTAGATATACCCATATCTGCTCAAATCATCTGTGAATGTCAGAAAATAATGATACATGTCGCGAGCCTCAACAATTATCGGATCGCATACATCAGTATGTATTATTTCCAATAAGTCAGTTGCTTGCTCCATTGTTCCGGAGAACGGAGTCTTAGTCATCTTGCCTATGAGGCATGGTTCGCAAGCATCAACTGATTCATAATCAAGTGATTCCAAAAGCCCATCAACATGGATTTTCTTCATGCGCTTTACACCAATATGACCTAAACTGCAGTGCCACAAATAAGTTGCACTATCATTATTAACTTTGCATATTTTGGCTTCAATATTATGAATATGTGTATCACTACGATCGAGATTCAATAAACCATTCACCTTGGGTGTATGACCATTGAAGGTTTTATTCATGTAAACAGAACAACAATTATTCTCTGACTTTAAATGAATAACCGTATTGCAATAAATATGATGGAATCATATTCATGCTTAACGCAAACACCAAATAACATTTATTTAGGTTCAACACTAATCCCGAAAGTATAGGGAGTGTGCGATGATGATCATATCAATCTTGGAACCACTTCCAACACACATCGTCACTTCACCCTTAACTAGTCTCTGTTCATTCTGCAACTCCTGTTTCGAGTTACTAATCTCAGCAACTGAACTAGTATCAAATACTGAGGGGTTTCTACAAACACTAGTAAAGTACACATCAATAACATGTATATCAAATATACCTTTGTTCACTTTGCCATACTTCTTATCCGCCAAATACTTGGGACAGTTCTGCTTCCAGTTACTAGTCCCTTTGCAGTAGAAGCACTTAGTCTCAGGCTTATGTCTAGACTTGGGCTTCTTCACTTGAGCAGCAACTTGCTTGACGTTCTTTTTGAAGTTCCCCTTCTTCCCTTTGCCCTTTTCTTGAAACTAGTGGTATTTTCAACCATCAACACTTGATGCTTTTCTTGATTTCTACCTTCATCAATTTCAGCACCACGAAGAGCTTGGGAATCATTTCCGTTATCCCTTGCATATTATAGTTCATCACGAAGTTCTAGTAACTTGGTGATAGTGACTAGAGAACTCTGTCAATCACTATCTTATCTGAAAGATTAACTCCCACTTGATTCAAGTGATTGTAGTACTCAGACATTCTGAGCGCATGCTCACTAGCTGAGCTATTCTCCTCCATCTTATAGGCAAAGTGCTTGTCAAAGGTCTCCTACCTTTCAACATGGGCATGAGTCCGAAATACTAACTTCAACTCTTGGAACATCTCATATGCTCCATGGCGTTCAAAACGTCTTTGAATCCCCGATTCTAAGCCGTAAAGCATGGTGCACTAGAGTATCAAGTAGTCATCATATCGAGCTCGCCAAACATTCATAACGTCTGCATCTGCTCCTGCAATTAGTCTGTCACCTAGCGGTGCATCAAGGGCATAATTCTTCTGTGAAGCAATGAGGATAATCCTCAGATCACGGATCCAATCCGCATCATTGCTACTAACATCTTTCAACTTAGTTTTTCTCTAGGAACATATCAAAATAAACGGGGAGCTACATTGCGAGCTATTGATCTACAACATAGTTATGCAAATACTATCAGGACTAAGTTCATGATAAATTAAAGTTCAATTAATCATATTACTTAAGAACTCCCACTTAGATAGATATCCCTCTAATCATCTAAGTGATCACGTGATCCAAATCAACTAAACCATAACCGATCATCACGTGAAATGGAGTAGTTTTCCATGGTGAACATCACTATGTTGATCATATCTACTATATGATTCACGCTTGACCTTTCAGTCTCAGTGTTCCGAGGCCATATCTGTATATGCTAGGCTCGTCAAGTTTAACCCGAGTATTCTGCGTGTGCAAAAACTGGCTTGCACCCGTTGTATAAGAACGTTGAGCTTATCACACCCGATCATCATGTGATGTCTCAGCACGACGAACTTTTGCAACAGTGCATACTCAGGGAGAACACTTATACCTTGAAATTTTTAGTGAGAGATCATCTTATAATGATACCGTCAATCAAAGCGAAATAAGGTGCATAAAGGATAAACATCACATGCAATCAATATAAGTGATATGATATGGCCATCATCATCTTGTGCCTTTGATCTCCATCTCCAAAGCACTGTCATGATCACCATTGTCACCGGCGCGATACCTTGATCTCCATCGTAGCATCGTTGTCGTCTCGCCAACTATTGCTTCTTCGACTATCGCTACCGCTTAGTGATAAAGTAAAGCAATTACATGGCGATTGCATTTCATACAATAAAGCGACAACCATATGGCTCCTGCCAGTTGTCGATAACTCATCTCATACAATAAAATATAGCATCATGCCTTGACCATATCATATCATAACATGCCCTGCAAAAACAAGTTAGACGTCCTCTACTTTGTTGTTGCAAGTTTTACATGGCTGCTACGGGTTGAGCAAGAACCGTTCTTACCTACGCATCGAAACCACAACGATAATTCGTCAAGTTAGTGTTGTTTTAACCTTCAACAAGGACCAGGCGTAGTCACACTCGGTTCAACTAAATTTGGAGAAACTGACACCCGCCAGCCACCTGTGTGCAAAGCACGTCGGTAGAACCAGTCTTGCATAAGCGAACGCGTAATGTCCGTCCAGGCCGCTTCATCCAACAATACCGCCGAACCAAAGTATGACATGCTGGTAAGCAGTATGACTTGTATCGCCCACAACTCACTTGTGTTCTACTCGTACATATAACATCTACGCATAAACCTGGCTCAGATGCCACTGTTGGGGAACGTAGTAATTTCAAAAAAATTCCCTACACACACGCAAGATCCTGGTGATGCATAGCAACAAGAGGGAAGAGTATCGTCCACGTACCCTCGTAGACCGTAAGTGGAAGCGTTATGACAACACGGTTGATGTAGTCGTATGTCTTCACGATCGACCGATCCTCAGTACCGAACATACGGCACCTCCGCGTTCAGCACACATTCATCTCGGTGACGTCCCGCGAACTCATGATCCAGTAGAGCTTCCGGGAAGAGCTTTGTCAGCACGACGGCGTGGTGACGGTGTTGATGAAGCTACCGACGCAGGGCTTCGCCTAAGCACCGCTACGATATGACCGAGGTGGATTATGGTGGAGGGGGCACCGCACATGGCTAAAAGATCAATGATCAATTGTTGTGTCTCCAAGGGGTGCCCCCTTCCTCGTATATAAAGGAGTGGAGGAGGGGGAGGGGACCGGCCTCCTATTGCGCGCCCCATGAGGAGTCCTACTCCCACCGGGAGTAGGACTCCCCCCTTCCAAGTAGGAGTAGGAGAAGGGAAGGAAGGGAGAGAAGGAGAGAAGGAAAGGGGGGCGCCGCCCCCCATCCTTGTCCAATTCGGACTAGAGGGGGAGGGGCGCGCGGCTGCCCTGGCCGCCCTTCCTATTCTCCCACTAGGGCCCATTAGGCCCAATATACTCCGGGGGGGGGGGTTCCGGTAACCCCCGGTACTCTGGTATATGCCCTAAACCTCCCGAAACACTTCCGGTGTCCGAACATAGTCGTCCAATATATCGATCTTTACGTCTCTATCATTTGAGACTCCTCGTCATGTCCGTGATCATATCCGGGACTCCGAACTACCTTCGGTACATCAAAACACAAAAACTCATAATACCGATCGTCACAGAACTTTAAGCGTGCAGACCCTACGGGTTCAAGAACTATGTAGACATGAACGAGACACGTCTCCGGTCAATAACCAATAGCGGAACTTGGATGCTCATATTGGTTCCTACATATTCTATGAAGATCTTTATCGGTCAAACCGCATAACAACGTACGTTGTTCCCTTTGTCATCGGTATGTTACTTGCCCGAGATTCGACCGTCGGTATCTCAATACCTAGTTCAATCTCGTTACCGGCAAGTCTCTTTACTCGTTCCGTAATGCATCATCCCATAACTAACTCATTAGTCACATTGCTTGCAAGGCTTATAGTGATGTGCATTACCGAGAGGGCCCAGAGATACCTCTGCGACAATCGGAGTGACAAATCCTAATCTCGATCTATGCCAACTCAACAAGTACCATCAGAGACACCTGTAGAGTACCTTTATAATCACCCAGTTAGGTTGTGACGTTTGGTAGCACACAAAGTGTTCCTCCGGTAATCGGGAGTTGCATAATCTCATAGTCAGAGGAACATGTATAAGTCATGAAGAAAGCAATAGCAGTAAACTAAAACGATCAAGTGCTAAGCTAACGGAATGGGTCAAGTCAATCACATCATTCTCTAATGATGTGATCCTGTTAATCAAATGACAACTCATGTCCATGGCTAGGAAACTCAACCATCTTTGATTCAACGAGCTAGTCAAGTAGAGGCATACTAGTGACACTCTGTTTGTCTATGTATTCACACATGTACTAAGTTTCTGGTTAATACAATTCTAGCATGAATAATAAAAATTTATCATGATATAAGGAAATAGATAATAACTTTATTATTGCCTCTAGGGCATATTTCCTTCAATCCGAGCTAGGTCTATGCATAGATGATATGCACGAGTAGAACACAAATAGTTGTGGGCGGTGATCATCATACTGCTTACCACCAACGTCTTATTTTGATTCGGCAGTATTGTTGGATGAAGCGGCCTAGACCAACCTTATATGACAACGTTCATGATATGCCTATTTGATGTGAGACTATCTCCTTCTTTTTGGCTTCTCCACAACCACCGTCTATTCCACCCATAGTGCTATGTCCATGGCTCACGCTCATGTATTGTGTGAAAGTTGAATAGGTTTGAGAACGTCAAAAGTATGAAACAATTTCTTGGCTTGTCATCGGGGTTGTGCATGATTTGAATATTTGTGTGATGAAGATGGAGCATAGCCAGACTATATGATTTTATAGGAATAAGCTTTCTTTGGACATGTTATTTCGAGAAGACATAATTATTTTGTTAGTGTGCTGGAAGTATTATTGTTTTTATGTCAATATTAAACTTTTGTTTTGAATCTTATGGATCTGAACATTCATGCCACAATAAACAAAATTACATGGATGAATATGTTAGGTAGAATTCCACATCAAAAATTCTGTTTTTATCATTTACCTACTCAAGGATGAGCATGAATTAAGCTTGGGGATGCTTGATACGTATCCAAAGTATCTATAATTTTTGATTGTTCCATGCTATTATATTATCTGTTTTGGATGTTTTACATGCATTAAAATGCTATTTATATGATTTTTGGGACTAACCTATTAACCTGGAGCCCAATGCCAGTTTCTGTTTTTTTCCTTGTTTTAGAGTTCCACAAAAAAGGAATACCAAATGGAGTCCAAACAGAATAAAACTTTCGCGACGACCTTTCTTGGACCAGAAGACACCTAGGAGACTTGGAGTGCAAGTCGAAAGAGCCACGAGGCGGCCACAAGGGTGGAGGGCGCGCCCAGGGGGGTAAGGCGCTGATACGTCTCTGTCGTATCTACTTTTCCAAACACTTTTGCCCTTGTTTTGGACTCTAACTTGTATGATTTGAATGGAACTAACCCGGACTGACGCTGTTTTCAGCAGAATTGCCATGACGTTGTTTTATGTGCAGAAAACAAAAGTTCTCGGAATGACCTGAAACTCCACGGAATATCTTACAATAAATAATAAAAAATCCTCACCAAAGATGAAGACCAGGGGGCCTGTCCCTTCTCACGAGGGTGGGGGGCGCCCCCCCTAGGGCGCGCCCCCTACCTCGTGGGCCCCCTGGAGACCTCCCGACTCCAACTCCAATTCTATATAACTTCTTTCGGGGAGAAAAAAATAGGGGAGAAGAAATCATCGCGTTTTACGATAAGGAGCCGCCGCCAAGCCCTAAAACCTCTCGGGAGGGCTGGTCTGGAGTCTGTTCGGGGCTCCGGAGAGGGGGATTCGTCGCCGTCGTCATCATCAACCATCCTCCATCACCAATTTCATGATGCTCACCACCGTGCGTGAGTAATTCCATCGTAGGGTTGCTGGACGGTCATGGGTTGGATGAGATTCATCATGTAATCGAGTTAGTTTTGTTAGGGTTGGATCCCTAGTATCCACTATGTTTTGAGATTGATGTTGCTATGACTTTGCTATGCTTAATGCTTGTCACTAGGGCCCGAGTGCCATGATTTCAGATATGAACCTATTATGTTTTCATCAATATATGAGAGTTCTTGATCCTATCTTGCAAGTCTATAGTCACCTATTATGTGTTATGATCCGTTAACCCCGAAGTGACAATAATCGGGATACTTACCGGTGATGACCGTAGTTTGAGGAGTTCATGTATTCACTATGTGCTAATGCTTTGTTCCGGTTCTCTATTAAAAGGAGGCCTTAATATCCCTTAGTTTCCATTAGGACCCCGCTGCCACGGGAGGGTAGGACAAGAGATGTCATGCAAGTTCTTTTCCATAAGCATGTATGACTATATTCGGAATACATGCCTACATTACATTGACGAATTGGAGCTAGTTCTGTGTCACCCTATGTTATGACTGTTACATGATGAACCGCATCCGGCATAATTATCCATCATTGATCCGATGCCTACGAGCTTTCCATATACAGGTTTACGCTTATTTACTTTCCCGTTGCTATTGTTACAATCACTACAAAATACCAAAAATATTACTTTGCTTTCATTACTCTTTTGTTACCGTTACCATCACTATCATATTACTTTGCTACTAAACACTTTGCTGCAGATACTAAGTTTCCAGGTGTGGTTGAATTGACAACTCAACTGCTAATACTTGAGAATATTCTTTGGCTCCCCTTGTGTCGAATCAATAAATTTGGGTTGAATACTCTACCCTCGAAAGCTGTTGCGATCCCCTATACTTGTGGGTTATCAAGACTAATTTCTGGCGCCGTTGCCGGGGAGCATAGCTCTATTCTTTGAGTCACTTGGGATTTATATCT
>NC_041384.1:85406002-85521263 GCF_002162155.2 Triticum dicoccoides
TAAGCTTGCGACACCTAAACCTGCATCTGCTATTCGTTCTGATATGTCGCATGTTATTAATGATGCTACTTCTGCTATACATGATACCTATGATGAAACTACCTCTATGCCTGATACTACTATACCACTTAGTGATTTTCTCGAGGAACGACTTGCTAGGGCTAGAGAGATTGAAAATATTGAATCTGATTATGAAGATGAAAGTGATGATGAAGAATCACTTGTTATTCCTCAAGGTTATTTATTTGATCAAGATGCTTCTTTAGCTATTTTAGCTTGCAAAGATAGAACTCAAAAGGTTATTAGCTAAATGGAATAAGTAATCTCTAAATGCTAGGATGAGACCTGACCCTGCTTTTGCTAATTCACCTATATGTGTTACTGATAAGGATTATGAATTCTCTATTGATCCTGTTATAATTACTTTGGTTGAATTTGATCCTTTTCACAACTATGAATCTGAAACTGTTGTAGCACATCTTACTAAAGTAAATGATATAGCCACCCTGTTCACTAAAGATGAGAGATCTCGCTACTTTTATATCCTCAAAATATTTCCGTTCTCATTAAAGGGTGATGCTAAGATATGGTTTAATTCTCTTGATCCTGGTTGTGTGCATAGTCCTGAGGATATGATCTATTACTTCTCTGCTAAATATTTCCCTGCTCATAAGAAACAAGCTGCTTTAAAGGAAATATACAACTTTGTGCAAATTAAAGAAGAGAGTCTCCCACAAGCTTGGGGAAGGCTTCTCAAGCTACTTAATGCTTTGCCTGATCATCCTCTTAAGAAAAATGAAATACTTGATATCTTTTATAATGGACTAACCGATGCTTCCAGAGATTACCTAGATAGTTGTGCTGGTTCTCTTTTCAGGAAAAGAACACCGGATGAAACTGAAATCTTATTGAATAATATGTTGACAAATGAAAATAATTGGGCACCTCCTGAACCAGCTCCTGCTCCAATTAATTATCCTATTCCTAAACCAACTCCGAAGAAGAGAGGTGTTCTATTTCTCAGTCCTGAAGATATGCAAGAGGCAAAGAAATCTATGAAAGAAAAAGGTATTAAAGCTGAAGATGTTAAGAATTTACCTCCCATTAAAGAAATACATGGTCTTAATTTACCGTCTGTTAAAGAAACCTATGATCTTAATCCTTTATTTATCGAAGAACCTCCAGACCCCGATAACCCGACACAGGTAGTAAAGGTAAATTCTCTCTGTAGATATGATAAAGCTGCAATCCCTCCTGCTAAAATTGCTAGCCAATGCTTGGATGAGTTTGATAATTTTATGTTTAAGCAAGAAGACTTCAACGCTTATTTTGGTAGACAATTAAAACAAGATGCTGATATGATTAAATACTTGGGTGATTATATGGCTAATATTAGAGGTGAACTTAAACTTGTTAGCAAACATGCTTCTATGGTTACCACTCAAGTAGAACAAGTACTTAAAGCTCAAAAGGAATTGCTCAATAAGATGAATAGTAAGAAAAATGATTATGCTGTTAAAGTGGCTACTAGAACTGGTAGAATGACTCAGGAACCTTTGTATCCTGAAGGCCACCCAAAGAGAATTGAGCAAGATTCTCAGAGAAATAATATTGATGCACCTAGTTCTTCTAAAAGGAAGAAAAAGAAAAATGATAGAACTATGCAAACTTCTAGTGAACCTATTGCTGAACCACCTGATAATCCAAATGATATTTCTATTTCTGATGCTGAAACTCAATCTGGTAATGAACATGAACCTAATGAAAATGTTAATGATGATGTTCATAATGATGCTCAACCTAGTAATGATAATGATGTAGGAATTGAACCTGCTGTTGATCTTGATAACCCACAATCAAAGAATCAATGTTATGATAAGAAAGACTTTGTTGCTAGGAAACATGGTAAAGAAAGAGAGCCTTGGGTTTAGAAACCCATGCCTTTTCCTCCCAAATCATCCAAGAAAAAGGATGATGGAGATTTTGAGCGCTTTGCTGAAATGATTAGACCTATCTTTTTGCGTATGCGATTAACTGATATGCTCGAAATGAATCCTTATGCTAAGTACATGAAAGATATTGTTACAAATAAAAGAAAGATACCGGAAGATGAAATTTCCACCATCTTGCTAATTATACTTTTAAGGGTGGAATACCAAAGAAACTTGGGGATCCAGGAGTACCTACTATACCATGCTCCATTAAAAGAAACTATGTTAAAACTGCTTTATGTGATCTTGGAGCCGGTGTTAGTGTTATGCCCCTCTCTTTATATCATAGACTTGATTTGAATAAGTTGACACCAACTGAAATATCTTTGCAAATGGCTGATAAATCAACTGCTATACCTGTCGGTATTTGTGAGGACATGCCTGTTGTGGTTGCAAACGTTACTATTTTAACGGACTTTGTTATTCTTGATATTCCCGAGGACGATAGTATGTCTATTATTCTTGGAAGGCTTTTTCTTAATACTGCAGGGGCTGTTATCTATTGCAAAAAAGGCAATGTCACTTTTCATGTTAATGGTAATGAGCATATGGTACACTTTTCGAGGAAACAACCCCAAGTTCATAGTATCAATTCTATCGAAAAAATTCCATCGATTATATTTGGAGGTTTTGAATTTCCTCTTCCTACTGTCAAGAAGAAATATGATATACTTATTATTGGGGATGTGCATATCCCCGTTGAGGTAACCTAGTGTTACTTGAAATTTCTCCGGTTCATGTTAATCGGAACGAGTTTGTTAACAAGACTTGATCAACCTTGTTAGTGGATTCCTTTTGATGAGCATGAGATGGATGAAACTAGAAGCACAACCTTCTGTACCCTCTCTATACTTTCTGTTATTTAGTTGAAATAAAGTAAAAATAAATATTTTTTGTCTATTATCTGATTATCCGTGCAACATAAAAATACCTCGAAAATAAAAGTTCTCCAAATGCCTTGAAAATTAAATATGATTTTTATAGAATATTTGAGGATTTATGGAACAAAGAACACACCAGGGGGCCAACCACCTTGCCACGAGGGTGGAGGGCGCGCCCACCCCCCTAGGGCGCGCCCCCTGCCTCATGGGCCCACGGTGGCCCTCCTCCACTTATTCTTTCAGCCACACACTTCATCTTCATCCCCCAAACACGAAAACCCAGCTCAAACCCAAGTCCAAGCTCGTTTTGCTGCCATTTTCGATCTCCTTTCTCAAAGCACCTCTCACAAAACTGCTTGGGAGATTGTTCCTTGGTATGTGAATCCTCCATTGGTCCAATTAGTTTTTGTTCTAGTGCTTTATTCATTGCAAATTTTTGTTGCTTAGGTGACCCGGTTCTTGAGCTTGCATGTCAAATTTATATGGCCAAAAGTAGTTTTGATGCATGATATAGGCTCTAGGCACTTGTAGGAGTAGTTGCTATCAATATTATTGAGTTTGGTTTACTCTTATTTTGAAGTTACTAAAAATTTCAGAATTTTTCTGAAAATGAGATGAGATTATTGAGGGGCTCATCGAGCCAAAGCTCGAAGGAAAAGGCACTGAAGCCTATGTATAATTTTGTAACACCCACGATGCGGCTATATCTCCCACGTGTCGGGGCACGACTTAGAGGCATAACCGCATTGTAGGCAATGTCGCAAGAGGGGTAATATTTACACATCCCATGTAATGAATAAGGAAAGAGGTACATAGTTGGCTTACAATCGCCACATCAGACAATACATAAATATAGCATTACAATCATCCAGATACGCTCAAGGTCCGACTACGGAACCAAAATAAAGACAACCCCAAATGCATCATGTCCCCAATCGCCCCAACTGGGCTCCACTACTCATCGTCTGGAAAGGAAACGTAGTATCGTCCTGAGTCCTCATCGAACTCCCACTTGAGCTCAGTCACATCTCCTGGAACGGTATCATCGGTCCCTGCATCTGGTTTTGGAAGTAATCTGTGAGTCACGGGGACTCAGCAATCTCACACCCTTGCGATCAAGACTATTTAAGCTTATAGGTAGGGAAAGGTATGAGGTGGAGCTGCAGCAAGAACTAGCATATATGGTGGCTAACATACGCAAATGAGAGCGAGAAGAGAAGGCAAGGCACGGTCGAGAAACTATGATGAAGAAGTGATCCAAGACTACTTACGTTCAAGCATAACTCGAGACCGTGTTCTCTTCCCGGACCCCGCCGAAAAGAGACCATCACGGCTACACACGCTGTTGATTCATTTTAATTAAGTTTAAGTTTCAGGTTTTCTACAACCGGACATTAACAAATTCCCATCTGCCCATAACCGCGGGCACGGCTTTTGAAAGTTCAAATCCCTGCAGGGGTGTCCCAACTTAACCCATCACAAGCTCTCACGGTCAACTAAGGATATTCCTTCTCCCAGGACGGCCCGATCAGACTCAGAATCCCGGTTACAAGACATCTCGACACTGGTAAAACTAAACCAGCAAAGCCATCTGAATGTGCCGACAAATCCCGATAGGAGCTCACATATCTCGTTCTCAGGGCACACCGGATGAGTGCTCTGTACAACTAAAACCAAACCTTGAGTTTCCCCGAGGGGGCGCTGCAAAGGGCTCTAGTTTGGACCAACACTCAAAGGAGCACTGGCCTGAGGGGGGGTTAAAATAAAGATGACCCTTGGGTTGGCCGACCCAAGGGAAAAAGGCTAGGTGGAAAATGGTAAAACCAAGGTTGGGCCTTGCTGGAGGAGTTTTATTCAAGGCGAACTGTGAAGGGGTTCCCATTATAACCCAACCGTGTAAGGAACGCAAAATCAAGGAACATAACACCGGTATGACGGAAACTAGGGCGGCAAGAGTGGAACAAAACACCAGGCATAAGGCCGAGCCTTCCACCCTTTACCAAGTATATAGGTTCATTAAAGTAAAACAAGATATAATAATGATATCCCAACAATAAACATGTTCCAACAAGGAACAAACTCCAATCTTCACCTGCAACTAGCAATGCTATAAGAGGGGCTGAGCAAAGCGGTAACATAGCCAAACAACGGTTTGCTAGGACAAGGTGGGTTAGAGGTTTGACATGGCAATATGGGAGGCATGATAAAGCATGTGGTAGGTATCGTAGCATAGGAATAGCAATAGAGCGAGCAACTAGCAAGCAAAGATAGAAGTGATTTCGAGGGTATGGTCATCTTGCCTGCAAAGTTCTCCGAGTTGACGTAAGCTTGATCCTCGTAAATGTTCTCAACGGGTTCCTCGATCACGCACTCGTCTCCCGGCTCTACCCAAAGCAAGACACAAGCAAAAGGGAGACATAATCAACCACGATGCAATGTGCAAGCAACATGATGCAAAACATGGCATGGTATGCGGGATGTAATATGCAATGCATATGCATGCTTCGGAAAAGGAAAGATTGAACCATGCCTCAAATTGGAAAACCAAGAGTGCCGCTGGAAAGATGGGTTGATTTCGGTCGAAATCGATATAAAGATCGCCGGAATCGATGCAAGGTTTGCAAATGGCAAACAAAACAATAATGGCACAAAGCTGCGATTAACAGCACGAGGCCATTTAAATGCATCTAGAAAATAAGCTATTGCACTCTAACATAGCAACAAAGGACATGTCAGTGATCCACTTAAGATGCTTGACAAAAGATGAACACTGAGCTACAGCTAATTCACACAATAGCAGGTTCAAACAAGCATGGCAAAAGTGCAAAAGATGTCAGGTTCACAGACTTAGTGAAGAAAACAACATGGCAGGATTTAACATCAGGAAGCAATGTTTAGAGCAAGATAACAACATGCTACAGGAACATATCATGGCAAAGCAAGGCACGGCATGAAACTACTCAAAGCATATAACAAAAGTCCCTTACTGACCATAAGCCAAAAGGGATCAGAAAATACAATGGCAAGCATGTGAACATAGCAAGTTTCGTTAACAGATTCAGACTTGGCAGAAAAACTGGAACATGGCAAAACAGAATTACGTATGCATGATTGCGAGCTCGATGCACTCACCACAAGGCATTGCATGACAAACTAAGCATACACCCAGCAAGTAGACATGATAAACAAGCTAACCATGGCAAGAACACTCTCATAGCATGCATGGATAAACTATAACAACCTCGGCAAAATTGCTTAACACGTAAACAATCTGCCAGGAACATTTTATAGCAAAAGTAGAGCAAGATTGAGTCATCCTAGAGCACTCCATAATTTCAAACATAGACATGGATGGAAAGAGCATAACAATATCTCAAAATCATCCTTACTGAACATGCTCAAAAGAGGCATGGATCACTCTGTAGCAACAAGAATACATGACATAAAAATATTATGAGGGAAAAGACTTGAAGAATTCTAAGTCCCACAAAGAGCTACTTTGCATGCTTGTGCTAGTCACCACAAAGATCACAAAAATACATGGCATACACCCCCTGTAAAGATGGCATGGCATACAACAAAACACATGTAGGGCTCAAGTTCATAGGAGGCACACATTAATCATGGCAAAAATGACAAATGTCCAAAAACTGATAAGAGTCAGGAACTAATATTTTATAGCACTCTTGCAATAGCATTTAGGGCATCAAGATGAACTCAAATGAACATGGTGCAATGGAATGAAATGAAGAGGGCATCTAGAAGAACAATTTGGTATATGGCACGCGCAAAACGGAGCTACGGATGATGAGTTATGGCATGATGAACAGGGCAACATAATATGCAAATCTCAGGACTTAGCAGATTTTTACCCTCGCAGAAACTGGATCTCGGGGTTCCGGGACGGAGACGTGCGGGGACGAGCGGAGCCATTTGGATCCTGGGCCTGGTGGATCTGGTCCACCCGGACCGGATCTGGAGCGGGCCAGGTCCGGCGACGGCGAGGTGGCCGGAGGCGTGGGAGACGGTGGCGGAGGGGCGATTCCGGCGGCGGGGCACGGGTAGCGGGGCGCGGGACGGAGAGTAGCTCGGGTGAGGCGCGTGGGCTCGGGCGGCGAGCGGTGGCGGAGTCCGGCCGGCGACGGCGGCGGCGCGAGGGGAGGCCGGCGGGCGGCGGCGCGCGGGTCCGACCGGGCCTCAGATGGGCTCGGCGGGCTGGCTGTGGGCTGCGACGTGTCGCGCGGGCCGGCGGCGGAGGCCACGTGTCTCACATGGGTTGGCTGGAGGCGACGGTGGCGGACGTGTCCGGCGCGAACGGATGCGTCCGGCGGCGGGAGGTGAGGGGAGCTAGGGTTTTTGCTCGAAAGTGGATGGGGAGGGGACGTTTTTATAGGTAGAGGGTGCTAGGAGAGTCCAAATGGGGTGCGGTTTTTGGCCACGCGATTGTGATCGAACTACCGAGATGATGGAGGGGGTTTTGGTGGGTTTTGGGTCACTTTGGAGAGGTGTTGGGCTGTAACACACAAGAGGCCTTTTCGGTTCCTCGGTTAACCGTTGGAGTATCAAACGAAGTCCAAATGGCACGAAACTTGACAAGCGATCAACCGGTAGTAAACCAAGGCCGCTTGGCAAGTCTCGGTCCAATCCGAGAACATTTAACACCCACACATGAAAAGAGGTAAAAGGGGACACCGGATGACATAGGAGCGCCGGAATGCAAAACGAACAATAGAGAAAATGCTCGGATGCAAGAGACGAACACGTATGCAAATGCGATGCACATGATGACATGATATGAGATGCATGACAAAGACAAAAGCAACACGGATACAAAAACCCAACAACGAGGAATCTCATAACTTAGTGCCGGAAAAGGCAAGAGTTGGAATACAAATATGGCATGTTACATATGGGGCGTTACAACACTCCACCACTACGAAAGGATCTCGTCCCGAGATCTAGGACTGGAAAAACTCCGGATATTCGGAACGGAGGTGGTCCTCGCGTTCCCAGGTGGCTTCACAGTCGGAATGATGTGACCACTTCACTTTCATGAATTTGATAGACTTTTTGCGAGTCTTGCGCTCAGTTTATTCAAGAATAGCAACGGGATGCTCATGATAAGACAGGTCTTCTTGGAGATCAATCTCTTTGAAGTTGACGGTACGGTCAGGAGTCTTGAAACACTTGCGGAGCTGAGACACGTGAAACACGTCGTGCATGTTTGCAAAGTTGGATGGAAGCTCAAGTTGATAGGCGAGATCGCCTCTTTTGCCAATGATCTTGAAAGGACCCACGTATCTAGGGGCAAGCTTCCCTTTGATACCGAAGCGACGAGTACCTTTCATTGGAGATACGCGGAGGTAGACATGGTCTCCGATCTCGAAGGTCAAGTCACGATGCTTGCTATCATAGTAACTCTTCTGGCGCGATTGCGCGGCTTAGAGATTTTCACGAATGACTTTGCACAGTTCTTCAGCCTCTGTGATCAAGTCATTGCCAAGAAGTTGGCGTTCACCAGTCTCTGACCAGTTAAGAGGAGTAAGACACTTCCTGCCATAGAGAATCTCGAATGGGGCCTTGCCCGAACTCGCTTGGAAGTTGTTGTTGTAGGAGAAGTCGGCATATGGAAGACAATCTTCCCACTTCATACCGAAAGAAATGACACATGCCCTGAGCATATCTTCAAGAATTTGATTGACTCGCTCGACTTGGCCACTAGTTTGAGGATGAAAAGCTGTGCTAAAGCGAATGTTGGTGCCCATGGCCTTCTGGAAGGAATCCCAAAAATTAGAGGTGAAGATGCTACCATGATCTGAAGATATCAACTGCGGAATGCCGTGAAGAGAGACAATCCTGGAGGTATATAGCTCTGCCAACTGAGCTGCTGTGATAGACTCTTTGATAGGAAGAAAATGAGCCACTTTAGTGAGCTTGTCAATGACAACGAAGATAGCATCATTGCCACGCTTGGACTTGGGAAATCCAGTCACGAAGTCCATCTCAATATGGCCAAACTTCCATTCTGGAATGGCAAGAGGTTGGAGGAGACCAGCTGGTCGTTGGTGTTCTTCTTTCACTCTTCTGCAAACATCACATTCATTCACGAACTGAGCAATCTCGCGCTTCATTCGAGTTCACCAATACGACTGCTTGAGGTCATGGTACATCTTTGTACTTCCAGGGTGAATAGAGAGGAGTGAATTGTGATCCTCGTTCATAATAACTTTACGAAGGTCACCCTTAGGAACAACAATGCGATCCTCGAAGAATAGAGTATCCTTGTCATCAAGGCGATAGCACTTGTACTTGGGTTGACTCTTGGCAATCCCAATCTTCACCTTCTTCACCATAGCATCAAGAAGTTGAGCCTCACGAATCTGATCTTCCAAAGTAGGAGAGACTTGGAGGTTGGCAAGGAATCCTTGAGGAACAACTTGGAGATTAAGTTTGCGGAAAGCTTCACAAAGCTCTGGTTGGTAGGGCTTGAGAATCAAACTGTTGCAGTAAGCCTTCCTGCTCAATACGTCAGCAATGATATTGGCCTTGCCTGGAGTATATTCAATACTCGGATTATAATCTTGAATCATCTCGACGAGTCTTCCTGAGGTTGAGGTTGGGCTGAGTGAAGATGTACTTGAGGCTCTTATGATCAGTGAAGATGTCCACTTTCCTTCCCAACAAGAGATGTCTCCATGTTAAAAGAGCATGGACAACTGCCGCCAACTCGAGATCATGAGTGGGGTAGTTCTTTTCGTTGGGCTTCAACTGATGAGAGGTATATGCCACAACTTTCTTCTCTTGCATCAACACTGCACCAAGACCTTGAAGGGAAGCATCACAGAAAACTTCGAACGGTTTGGATTCATCAGGAGGAGTCAGAACTAGAGCTGTGACTAACTTCTCTTTGAGGGTGTTGAAAGCGATGTCACATTCAGGCGACCAGACATACTTCACATGCTTCTGGAGGAGGTTGGAAAGAGGCTTCGCGATCTTTGAGAAGTTCTCAACGAACCTTCGACAATAGCTTGCGAGCGCAAGGAAGCTGCGGAGTTGCTTCACATTCTGAGGTGGTTCCCAATTCACAATTGCAGACACCTTCTCAGGATTCACAGCTATGCCCTTGGCGGAGATGATATGCCCAAGGTAGAGAACCTCATCGAGCCAAAACTCGCACTTTGAAAACTTCGCATAGAACTGATGTTCTCTGAGTTTATCCAGCACCAGTCTCAAGTGGTTGGCATGATCCTCTTTGTTCTTGGAAAAGACCAGAATGTCATCAAGATAGACCAAGACGAAGTCATTTGTGTAGGGGTTGAAGATGAAGTTCATCATGCGAGAAAATGTTGGAGGAGCATTGACAAGGCCAAAAGACATGACAGCGTATTCATACGAACCATAGCTTGTTCTGAATGCTGTCTTGGGGATATCTTCTTCACGAATGCGAATCTGATGATAGCCCATACAGAGGTCAAGCTTGGAGAATACTTGAGCACCTTTGAGTTGTTCGAAAAGCTCATTGATGTTGGGAAGTGGGTACTTGTTCTTTATGGTCTTCTTGTTCAATGGACGGTAGTCGACACAAAGTCGGTCCATTCCATCCTTCTTCTTGACAAAAAGAACACCACAACCCCAAGGAGAAGAGCTTGGTCGGATGAGACCCATACGCTCTTGAATATCGAGTTGTTTCTTCAGCTCCTTCAACTCTTCAGGTCCAAGCTTGTAAGGACATTTGCAAACAGGTTCCGTGCCAGGCTCAAGATCGATGACGTATTCAACTGGCCGGTGAGGAGGCATTCCTGGAAGCTCTTCTGGAAAGACGTCTTGATATTCGCAAATGACTGGAATATGAGAGATGGCATCCAACTCGTCCTTCTCATTGAGAGAAAACAGTCGAATTGTATCATCACGAGCGGCAAAGACGATTACATCCTCAGACGAATGTGTCAATTGAATCTGCCTGGTAGCACAATCAAGCTGAGCCTTGTGCTTACAAAGCTAGTCCATTCCGAGAATAAGATCAATATCCGAGTCGCCCAGAACAATAGGAGAAGCTAGAAATTTGTAGTTGCCCAACGTGATAGTAACATTCGGAACGCAGATATTAGCTGTCATTTGCTTGCCCGGGGACACAATTGATAAAGATCTTGGCAAATGTTGATAATCGCACTCATACTTTGATGCAAAAGGTTTAGAAATGAAACAATGCGATGCACCAGTGTCAAAAAGAACTTTTGTAGGAACATTGTTAACAAGAAGGTTACCCATGATAACTTCTGACGAGTCCTCTGCCTGAGTTGCGTTCATCAAGTTGACCTTGGCATGCTTGGGATTATGCTTGACCAGTACGGTGCTAGCAGATCTCACAGGAGGAGGAGGAAGATGCCTCTGATTGAAGCATTTGTTTGCATAGTGACCCTTCTGCTAACACTTGTTGCACGTGACCTTTGAAAGCGGACGGTGATACAGAGCACTTGATCTTGGAGCATGAGGCGAAGTCTTGTTCTGAAAGCCTGGGTTGTGTGGGTGGGAAGATCCATTGCCACCTTTGCTCTTCTGCTGATAAGGCTGACGGAACGGAGGAGGAGGCAACCAATACTTTTGCTTCTTAGTTGCCACTTGAGTTGAGGAAGAAGGAGTAGCATCCCTGACTCTCTTCTTGGAAGCATCGCACTTGAGCTGAGCAACCTCTTGCTTCAGTGCCATATTGTAGAACTCATTGTACTTCTTCGGCTCAAAAAGCACAAGGGCTAGTTGCAGATCTTCTCTGAGGCCACCTCGGAACTGATAAATCATGCTCTTCTCGTCAGGGACGTCTTGCTTAGCGAAACGAGCGAGCTTCTGGAACATGATGTTGTACTGGTAAACAAACAAGCGGCCTTGCTTTAGGTTGTGAAACTCCTCATGCTTGCTCTCAACAATACTCTAAGGAATGTGGTGAGCTTTGAAGTCTTGGCGGAATTCATCCCAGGTAATCACACGATCTCCTCTAGAATCTTTGTATTGCTGATACCACTCAGCAGCTTGGTGTTTGAGTTGGAACGAGGCAAACTTGACAAAGTCCTCAGGCCTGACGTTGCTGCACTCGAAATGCTTGCAGATATCCACGAGCCAATTATCAACGTCTATTGCCTCGACACAGTTACTGAAGGTCTTTGGCTGGTTTGCGAGGAACTGGTTGAATGTAGCAAACTGATTCTGATTGTTGCCATGGCATTGATTTCCTTGGTTGCGCTCTTGCAAGAGTTGCATAAGCATCTGCGTGTTGGCGTTGGTAGCGGCCATCACAGCTTGCCATACCTCCGGAGGTGGAGGTGGTGGCGGTGGTTCCGGATTCTGACGCGCTGGAGGAGCCATCCTAAAGAGGGTGAAATCCGTTAGCATCTTGACAGACATATATTCAAGCTGAATCAAATGGATCGAAATTGCAACAAATAGTCTTAACATTCGAACAAGAATGAACGAATGAATTCCAAATTAAATGGTCACACTTCCATAAATTGAGAACCCACTTAGATAGAGGTATATGAATAAAACAACAAGGTACGGACAAGAACAAATACTTGGTAAGGATTACCCAATCACAAACCAAATATCTGCGGAAGAAATACTAGAGCTACATGAATTCCCACCTATGAAACTCCCGAAATTCTCCCGGTTATGCAATCAGGTGTTGCGGATACAGGGGAAGCATAATATCTCACCCAAAGCTAGCAAATCCTACATCCAGCTGTATCCATCCTTCAACACATAACCAAGAAACCTTCGGAAATCATTTACCTCAACCTTCGAAAAGCATCCGTTATACTAGTTATGGCAATACTCCCGAACTCCCGACCCAGTACTGGGTGGCGTCGAGGTTATCTCACCAACAACTGCATAAAAGAGATTTTCGATGACGGTGAAACTCAGGTATTCTAGAACTGCAACGATAAAATTGTGACGACAACACCTCGGAGCTCAACTCCCCGGGACACTGCCACAACCCCTAAATGTTAGGAGGCACCAAGAACAACGTTCTCGTCACAAAACCATCGGAACGATTCCAAGATACCCGCGTGATCCTAATTTTTTTGTGAAATTTGAGAAGAGAAGAGTCAAAACTCTACGTCAGGATGCCTCACCAGAGCGATGAAGGGACTGAGGAGTAAAAAGAATCCTACTCGCCGATATATATAATCCTAAAAGACTCAAAACATTTTTCTAGACTCAACAATGCCAACGATTCGATCAAGCGGGGGGCTCCTAAGTCGGGGAAGGCTCTGATTACCAACTTATAACACCCATGATGCGGCTATATCTCCCACGTGTCGGGGCATGACTTAGAGGCATAACCACATTGTAGGCAATGTCGCAAGAGGGGTAATCTTTACACATCCCATGTACTAAATAAGGAAAGAGGTACATAGTTGGCTTACAATCGCCATGTCACACAATACATAAATATAGCATTACAATCATCCAGATACACTCAAGGTCCGACTACGGAACCAAAATAAAGACAACCCCAAATGCATAATGTCCCCGATCGCCCCAACTGGGCTCCACTACTCATCGTCTGGAAAGGAAACGTAGTATCGTCCTGAGTCCTCGTCGAACTCCCACTTGAGCTCAGTCGCATCTCCTGGAACAGTATCATCGGTCCATGCATCTGGTTTTGGAAGTAATCTGTGAGTCACGGGGGCTCAGCAATCTCACACCCTCGCGATCAAGACTATTTAAGCTTATAGGTAGGGAAAAGGTATGAGGTGGAGCTGCAGCAATCACTAGCATATATGGTGCCTAACATACGCAAATGAGAGCGAGAAGAGAAGGCAAGGCACGATCGAGAAACTATGATGAAGAAGTGATCCAAGACTACTTACGTTCAAGCATAACTCGAGACCGTGTTCTCTTCCCGGACCCCACCGAAAAGAGACCATCACGGCTACACACGCTGTTGATTCATTTTAATTAAGTTTAAGTTTCAGTTTTTCTACAACCGGACATTAACAAATTCCCATCTGCCCATAACCACGGGCATGGCTTTCGAAAGTTCAAATCCCTGCAGGGGTGTCCCAACTTAACCCATCACAAGCTCTCACGGTCAATGAAGGATATTCCTTCTCCCAGGACGGCCCAATCAGACTCAGAATCCCGGTTACAAGACATCTCGACAATGGTAAAACTAAACCAGCAAAGCCGCCCAAATGTGCCGACAAATCGTGATAGGAGCTGCACATATCTCGTTCTCAGGGCACACCGGATGAGCGCTCCGTACAACTAAAACCAAACCTCGAGTTTCCTCGAGGGGGCGCTGCAAAGGGCTCTAGTTTGGACCAACACTCAAAGGAGCACTGGCCCGGGGGGGGGTTAAAATAAAGATGACCCTTGGGTTGGCTGACCCAAGGGAAGAAGGCTAGGTGGAAAATGGTAAAACCAAGGTTGGGCCTTGCTGGAGGAGTTTTATTCAAGGCGAACTGTCAAGGGGTTCCCATTATAACCCATCTTCACCTGCAACTAGCAACGCTATAAGAGGGGCTGAGCAAAGCGGTAACATAGCCAAACAACGGTTTGCTAGGACAAGGTGGGTTAGAGGTTTGACATGGCAGTATGGGAGGCATGATAAAGCATGTGGTAGGTATCGCAGCATAGGCATAGCAATAGAGCGAGCAACTAGCAAGCAAAGATAGAAGTGATTTCGAGGGTATGGTCATCTTGCCTGCAAAGTTCTCCGAGTTGACATAAGCTTGATCCTTGTAAACGTTCTCAATGGGTTCCTCGATCACGTACTCGTCTCCCGGCTCTACCCAAAGCAAGACACAAGAAAAAGGGAGACACAATCAACCACGGTGCAATGCGCAAGCAACATGATGCAAAACATGGCATGGTATGCGGGATGTGATATGCAATGCATATGCATGCTTCGGAAAAGGAAAGATTGAACCATGCCTCAACTTGGAAAACCAAGAGTGCCGCCGGAAAGATGGGTTGATTTCGGTTGAAATCATATAAAGATCACCGGAATCGGATGCACAGTTTGCAAATGGCAAACAAAACAATAATGGCACTAAGCTGCGATTAACAGCACGAGGCCATCTAAATCATCAAGAAAAATAAGCTACTGCGCTCTAACAAAGCAACAAAGCACATGGCAGTGATCCACTCAAGATGCTTGACAAAAGATGAACACTGAGCTACGGCTAATTCACACAATAGCAGGTTCAAACAAGCATGGCAAAAGTGCAAAAGATATCAGGTTCACAGACTTAGTGAAGAAAACAACATGGCAGGATTTAACATTAGGAAGCAATGTTTAGAGCAAGATAACAACATGCTAGAAGAATATATCATGGCAAAGCAAGGCATGGCATGAAACTACTCAAAGCATATAACAAAAGTCCCTTACTGACCATAAGCCAAAAGGGATCAAAAAATACAATGGCAACCATGTGAACATAGCAAGTTTCATTAACAGATTCAGACTTAGCAGAAAAACTGGAACATGGCAAAACAGAATTACGTAGGCATGATTGCGAGCTTGATGCACTCACCACAAGGCATTGCAAGACAAACTAAGCATACACCCAGCAAGTAGACATGATAAACAAGCTAACCATGGCAAGAACACTCTCATAGCATGCATGGATAAACTATAACAACCTCGGCAAAATTGCTTAACACGTAAACAATCTGCCAGGAACATTTTATAGAAAAAGTAGAGCAATATTGAGTCACCCAAGATCACTCCATAATTGCAAACAAAGACATGGATGGAAAGAGCATAACAATATGTCAAAATCATCCTTACTGAACATGCTCAAAAGAGGCATGGATCACTCTGTAGCAATAAGAATACATGGCATAAAAATATTATCAGGGAAAAGACTTGAAGAATTCTAAGTCCCTGAAATCAGCAACATCACAAGAGCTACTTTGCATGCTTGTGCTAGTAACCACAAAGATCACAAAAATACATGGCATACACCCCTGTAAAGATGGCATGGCATACAACAAAACACATGTAGGGCTCAAGTTCATAGGAGGCACACATTAATCATGGCGAAAATGACAAATGTCCAAAAACTGATAAGAATCAGGACCTAACATTTTATAGCACTCTTGCAACAGCATTTATGGCATCAATATGAACTCAAATGAACATGGTGCAATGGAGTGAAATGAAGAGGGCATCCAGACGAACAATTTGGTATATGGCACGTGCAAAATGGAGCTACGGATGATGAGTTATGGCATGATGAACAGGGCAACATAATATGCAAATCTCAGGACTTAGCAGATTTTTACCCTCGCAGAAACTGGATCTCGGGGTTCCGGGACGGAGACGTGCGGGGACGAGCAGAGCCGTTTGGATCGTGGGCCTGGTGGATCTGGTCCACTCGGACCGGATCTGGAGTGGGCCGGGTCCGGCGACGGCGAGGTGGCCGGAGGCGTGGGAGACGGTGGCAGAGGGGTGATTCCGGCGGCAGAGTCATGGGAAGTGGGGCACGAGACGAAGAGGAGCTCGGGCGAGGCGCGTGGGCTCTGGGCGGCGCGAAAGCCGAGGCGACGGGGCGGCGAGCGGTGTCGGAGTCCGGCCGGCGGCGGCGGCGGCGCGAGGGGAGGCCGGTGAGCGGCGGCGCGCGGGTCCGACCGGGCCCCAGATGGGCTCGGCGGGCTGGCTGCGGGCTGCGACGGGTCGCGCGGGCCGACAGCGGGCGTGGAGGCCACGTGTCGCACCCGGGTTGGCTGGAGGCGGCGGTGGCGGACGTGTCCGGCGCGAACGGACGCGTCCGGCGGCGGAGATGAGGGGAGCTAGGGTAGTCCAAATGGGGTGCGGTTTTCGGCAATGCGATCGTGATCGAACTACCGAGATGATGGAGGGGGTTTTGGTGGGTTTTGGGTCACTTTGGAGAGGTGTTGGGCTGCAACACACACGAGGCCTTTTCGGTTCCTCGGTTAACCGTTGGAATATCAAACGATGTCCAAATGGCACGAAACTTGACAAGCGGTCAACCGGTAGTAAACCAAGGCCGCTTGGCAAGTCTCGGTCCAATCCGAGAACATTTAACACCCGCACACGAAAAGAGGTAAAAGGGGACACCGGATGACATAGGAGCACCGGACTGCAAAACGGACAACGGGGAAAATGCTTGGATGCATGAGACGAACACGTATGCAAATATGATGCACATGATGACATGATATGAGATGCATGACAAAGACAAAAACAGCACAGAGACAAAAACCCAACAACGAGGAATCTCATAACTTAGTGACGGAAAAGGCAAGAGTTGGAATACAAATATGGCATGTTACATATGGGGCGTTACAAATTTGCCGCGCACCGGGGAGGTTCGGGCGTGTGAATGGCCTTCCGAGGATTTCTTGAGAGCAACCGGGATTGATTTTCATGAGTTGGCTCATAATGCAGGCATCACCGCTTTCCTCCATGACCAATGCGATCGTATCTCTTACTCACAAATACCTTTGTGCAAAACTTTCATTTTCATTCTAGGAACTCAGCACCTACGGTGGAGTTTCATTTATATGATGAGCATAAGGAGATGTCACTTCATGATTTCTTTCGGATTTGTTTAGTCCCTTTTGGGGGCAAGACAGAAGAACCACATCGTGATGATGTGGAGGGATTTATTAATACTATCACTGTAGGGGAAACTAGGAAGGTTTCCGATGCACGAATCACTAGCATACATTTTCCTGTCTTATATTACTTTGCATTATTTGCTAGTCATTGCTTAATTGGTCGTGGAAACTGTGGAAACCTTAGTATCCCTGATATTATTATTTTGCTCCAAGGTTTATGCAGTGATAACACTTTTAGTATGGGCGACATTATTGCTAGACAGTTAAGTATGAACCGTACTAAGGGTCCCATCTTTGGAGGCATCTATGCTACACGCCTAGCTGCACATTTTAACATACCTATTAGGCATGCTGAGAAGGAAGAAAAAGTGCTGCATCATGTTTATCTAGATTATAAAAGTATGGTGGCACATGATTTTATTGTTAAGAATAGGGCAGGAGAGCTTAAATATCAATTGTTCTTTAATAAACATCACCCTGAGACTATTACCTTGCCTACTCCTGCTTTGTTTGATTTGACTGTAGGCACGTACCTTGTTCCGTTGACGGCTATCCATGCCTACCGGAACCCTGCACCAGCCGAGGAGCCAGGACCGGAACCACAATTTGATCCTTCACGACAATCTAACTATCAGTGGGATCCGGAGATGATTGCCAGCCAGTGGCAATCGGGGCCTTCTTCTTCCTCATCGCAGTACGACCCCAACAACTATTATTATGGATATCAGCCAGGCCAGCCGTGGCCATAGACCAACTTAGGCCAAAAGCCTAAGCTTGGGGGAGTACGTATTTCCCACCGACATTACATTTATGTTCACACACACTCATTGCTAGATGTCGGTGCTCATACTTTTTCATTGTATCATCCATGCTAGTTTATTTCCTTTTATGCTTTCTTCTTGTGTGTTTAATAAACCTTAAGAAAAAACCAAAAAATTTAGTTGTAGCTTTTAATTAATTTACTTTCCATGCTTGTAGTAGTAATTAAAAAGATAACCCAAAAATATTTCCTGTTCTTCTTTTGCTTGTTGGGAGCTTTCCCGTGTAAATAGTTTTATTTCTTTTCTTGTCTTTGGGGGTCAGTAGGAGAAGACCATGATTAAATTGTTGAAATGGCTCTTATATGCATTATTGTTTATCTAACAAAAGAGCCCATATTGCCTTGTCTTCTCCTGTTTATTGAATGTTCGCAGATTCCAGCTTAGTCCAATGCATGTGCACTCTTATTATTATTCACATCATTCGGTCATGCAAGTGAAAGGCAATTATGATGATATATGATGGACTGACTGAGATGAGAAAAGCTGGTACGAACTCGACCTCTTTTGTTTTTGTAAATATGATGAGTTCATCATTCTTGATTCAGCTTGTTATGAATAAACATGTTTGCAATGACAATTAGAGATCATAGTTGCTTGTGCCATGCTTGATTAGCTATGAGTTATAATGGTTTACCTTGCGTGCCAACATGCTATTAAAATGGTTATGATGTGGTATGATAGGGTGGTATCCTCCTCTGAATGATTTAAGTGACTTGACTTGGCACATGTTCACGCATGTAGTTGAAACAAATCAACATAGCCTTCACGATATTTATGTTCATGGTGGATTATATCCTACTCATGCTTGCATTCAATGTTTATTAATTTTAATGCATGTACATGGTTGTTGTCGCTCTCTAGTTGGTCGCTTCCCAGTCTTCTGCTAGCCTTCACCTGTACTAAGCGGGAATATTGCTTGTGCATCCAAACTCCTTAAACCCCAAAGTTATTCTAGATGAGTCCACTATACCTTCCTATATGCGGTATCTACATGCCATTCCAAGTAAATTTGTATGTGCCAAACCCGAATACTTCAAATAATCATCTTGTTTTGTATGCTTGAATAGCTCATGTATCAACTAGGGTTGTCTATATCTTCCATGTTAGGCGGGTTATTCTCAAGAGGAGTGGACTTCGCTCCTCACTCACGAGATAAATGGCTGGTCACTGGGATGCCTAGTCCCATGCTTTATGCAAACTAAATCAAAATAATTGCAAACAAAACTCCCCCTGGGACCTGATGTATGTTGGAGGCACTCGTTGTTTCGAGCAAGCCATGGATTGATGTTTGTTGGTGGAGGGGGAGTATAGACTTTACCATTCTGTTTGGGAACCGCATATAATGTGTGTAGCATGGAAGATATCGCCATCTCTTGGTTGTTATGTTGACAATGAAAGTATACCGCTCAAAATGTTAATTATCTCTATTTCAAAACCGAGCTCTGGCACCTCTACAAATCCCTGCTTCCCTCTGCGAAGGGCCTATCTATTTACTTTTATGTGGAGTCATCACCACCTTATTAAAAAGCACTAGCTGGAGAGCGCAGCTGTCATTTGCCTTCATTATTGTTAATTTATATTGGGTGTGACTATGATTGGATCTCTTTTACCATGAATTACAATGTCTAGTCAGTCCTTGATCTTTAAAGGTGCTCTGCATTTATGTTTTGCGGTCTCAGAAAGGGCTAGCGAGATACCATCTTGTTATATCATATTATGATTGTTTTGAGAAAG
This sequence comes from Triticum dicoccoides, assembly GCF_002162155.2. Classification (NCBI taxonomy): domain Eukaryota; kingdom Viridiplantae; phylum Streptophyta; class Magnoliopsida; order Poales; family Poaceae; genus Triticum; species Triticum dicoccoides. The sequence continues at coordinate 85,426,016 of NC_041384.1, forward strand.
TGTTGTCATCCGAGATTTATTATTATGGCTTGCTAGTTGATTATGCTATTGATATGGGTAATCATGAGACCTGAGAATTATTGCAAATGTGGTTAGTTATAATCTTTGCTGAAAACTTGAATGCTAGCTTGACATATTTACAACAACAAGAGCAAACCGAGTTTGTAAAAGTTTTTCTTTATTTCATTCAGTTTGTCAACTGAATTGCTTGAGGACAAGCAAGGGTTTAAGCTTGGGGGAGTTGATACGTCTACGTCGTATCTACTTTTCCAAACACTTTTGCCCTTATTTTGGACTCTAACTTGTATGATTTGAATGGAACTAACCCGGACTGACACTGTTTTCAGCAGAATTGCCATGATGTTGTTTTATGTGCAGAAAACAAAAGTTCTCGGAATGACCTGAAAATCCACGGAATATCTTACAATAAATAATAATAAATCCTTGCCAAAGATGAAGACCAGGGGGCCCACACCCTTCTCACGAGGGTGCCCCGCCCCCCCTAGGGCGCGCCCCCTACCTCATGGGCCCCCTGGAGACCTCCCGACTCCAAATCCAACTCTATATAACTGCTTTCGGGGAGAGAAAAATAGGGGAGAAGAAATCATCGCGTTTTATGATACGGAGCCGCCGCCAAGCCCTAAAACCTCTCAGGAGGGCTGATCTAGAGTCCATTCGAGGCTCCGGAGAGGGGGATTCGTCGTCGTCATCATCATCAACCATCCTCCATCACCAATTTCATGATGCTCACCGCCGTGCATGAGTAATTCCATCGTAGGCTGGACGGTGATGGGTTGGATGAGATTCATCATGTAATCGAGTTAGTTTTGTTAGGGTTGGATCCCTAGTATCCACTATGTTCTGAGATTGATGTTGCTATGACTTTGCTATGCTTAATGCTTGTCACTAGGGCCCTAGTGCCATGATTTCAGATCTGAACCTATTATGTTTTCACCAATATATGAGAGTTCTTGATCCTATCTTGCAAGTCTATAGTCACCTATTATGTGTTATGATCCGTTAACCCCGAAGTGACAATAATCGGGATACTTACCGATGATGACCATAGTTTGAGGAGTTCATGTATTCACTATGTGCTAATGCTTTGTTCCGGTTCTCTATTAAAAGGAGGCCTTAATATCCCTTGGTTTCCATTAGGACCCCGCTGCCACGGGAGGGTAGGACAAAAGATGTCATGAAAGTTCTTTTCCATAAGCATGTATGACTATATTCGGAATACATGCCTACATTACATTGACGAATTGGAGCTAGTTCTGTGCCACCCTATGTTATGACTGTTACATGATGAACCACATCCGACATAATTATCCATCATTGATCCGATGCCTACGAGCTTTCCATATACTGGTTTACGCTTATTTACTATCCTGTTGCTATTGTTACAATCACTACAAAGTACCAAAAATATTACTTTGCTTTCATTACTCTTTTGTTACCGTTACTGTCGGTGTCAAAACCGGCGGGTGATAATTGATTTGATCCTGCTGAAAAACAGAAACTTTTGCACCCAGGATATTAGTTTTCCTTTTTTACAGAAGCGCAATAAAATACTGATTATTTTTGAAGAGGATTAAAAAACAATTTTCCTAGGACTTCCTAATTTCTCAGGATTTTTTAGTTACAGAAGTATTCGAAATATCTAGATTGCTACAGACTATTCTGTTTTTGACAGATTCTGTTCTTCGCGTGTTTTTTGCTTATTTTGATGCATATATGGCTAGTATCGGGGGGTATGAACCATGGAAAAGTTGGAATATAGTATGTACTACACCAATATAAATAAATAATGAGTTCATAATAGTACCAAAAGTGGTGATTTAGTTTCATATACTAACGGAGCTTACGAGATTTTTTGTTGGAGTTTTGTGTTGTGAAGTTTTCAAGTTTTGGGTAAGGATTTGATGGACTATGGAATAAGGAGTGGAAAGAGCCTAAGCTTGGGGATGCCCAAGGCACACCAAGGTAATATTCAAAGATTTCAAAAAGCCTAAGCTTGGGGATGCCCCGGGAAGGCATCCCCTCTTTCGTCTTCATCTATCGGTAACTTTACTTGAGGCTATATGTTTATTCACCACATGGTATGTGTTTTGCTTGGAGCGTCTTGTATGATTTGAGTATTTGATTTTTAGTTTGCCACAATCATCCTTACTGTACACACCTTTTGGGAGAGACACGCATGAATCGTGATTTATTAGAATACTCTATGTGCTTCACTTATATCTTTTGAGCAAGGCAATTTTGCTCTAGTGCTTCACTTATATCTTTTTAGAGCACGGCGGTGGTTTTATTTTATAGAAATTGATGAACTCTCGTACTTCACTTATATCATTTTGAGAGTATTTAGAACAACATGGTAATTTGCTTTGGTTATAAAATTAGTCCTAATATGATAGGCATCCAAGAGGGATATAATAAAAACTTTCATACGAAGTGCATTGAATACTGTGAGAAGTTTGATTCCTTATGATTGTTTTGAGATACGAAGATGGTGATATTAGAGTCGTGCTAGTAAGTAGTTGTGAATTTGAGAAATACTTGTGTTAAAGTTTGTGAGTCCCGTAGCATGCACGTATGGTGAACCATTATGTGATGAAGTCGGAGAATGATTTATTTATTGATTGTCTTCCTTATGAGTGGCAGTCGGGGACGAGTGATGGTATTCTCCTACCAATCTACCCCCTAGGAGCATGTGTGTAGTACTTTGTTTCGATGACTAATAGATTTTTGCAACAAGTATGTGAGTTCTTTATGACTAATGTTGAGTCCATGGATTATACGCACTCTCACCTTTCCGCCATTGCTAGCCTCTCTAGTACCGCGCAACTTTCACCGGTACCATAAAACCACCACATATCCTTCCTCAAAACAGCCACCATACCTACCTATTATGGCATTTCCATAGCCATTCCGAGATATATTGCCATGCAACTTTCCACCGTTCCGTTTATTATGACACGCTCCATCATTGTCATATTGCTTTGCATGATCATGTAGTTGACATTGTATTTGTGGCAAAGCCACCGTTCATCAATATACATGTTGCTCTTGATTCATTGCACATCCTGGTACACCGCTGGAGGCATTCACACAGAGTCATATTTTGTTCTAAGTGTAGAGTTGTAATCTTTGAGTTGTAAGTAAATAAAAGTGTGATGATCTTCATTATTAGAGCATTGTCCCATGTGAGGAAAGGATGATGGAGACTATGACTCCCCCAGAAGTCGGGATGAGACTCCGGACGAAAAATAAAAAATAGAAAAATAATAATAATAAAAAGAGGCCAAAAAATGAGAGAATTCCCAAATAAAAAATGAGAGAAAAGAGAGAAGGGGAAATGTTACTATCCTTTTACCACACTTGTGCTTCAAAGTAGCACCATGATCTTCATGATAGAGAATCTCCTATGATATCACTTTCATATACTAGTTGGAATTTTCATTATAGAACTTGTCTTGTATGTTCCAATGATGGGCTTCCTCAAAATGCCCAAGGTCTTCGTGAGCAAGCGAGTTGGATGCACACCCACTTAGTTTTCTTTTTGAGCTTTCATAAACTTATAGCTCTAGTGCATCCGTTGCATGGCAATCCCTACTCACTCACATTGATATCTATTGATGGGCATCTCCATAGCCTGTTGATAAGCCTAGTTGATGTGAGTCTATCTCCTTCTTTTTATCTTCTCCACAACCACCGTCTATTCCACCCATAGTGCTATGTCCATGGCTCACGCTCATGACATATTGTTGATTGGAAATGATGTAGAATTTCTAGATAGCATAAAAGGATACTTGAATAAAAGTTTTTCAATGAAAGACTCAGTGAAGCTACTTAAATATTGAGCATCAAGATCTATAGGGATAGACCGAGATGCTTAATAGGACTTTCACAAAGCACATACCTTGACAAGATTTTGAAGGAGTTCAAAATGCATCAGTCAAAGAAAGGGTTCTTGCCTGTGTTATAAGGTGTGAAGTTGAGTTAGACTCAAAACCCGACAACGGCAGAATATAGATAGAGAATGAAAGTCATTCCCTATGCCTCTGTCATAGGTTCTAAGTCTCGATCTAGATACATATTAAAAGTGGGAGCAATTAGCTAGAGTAGCTTCGTGCAGAGCATTGTAGACATAGAAATTTGCTAAATTGTAGGATCGAAAGTATGTCTAGAGGGGGGGGGTGATTAGACTACTTGACCAAATAAAAATCTAGCCTTTTCCCAATTTTAAGTCTTGGCAGATTTTAGCAACTTAGCACTAGTCAAGTAAACAACCTACACATGCAAGTCTAAGAGTATAGCAGCGGAATGTAAAACATTGCACATGAAGGTAAAGGGAGGAGTTTGGAGGGAGCAAGTGCAATGTAGACACGGTGATTTTTGGCGTGGTTCTGATAGGTGGTGCTATCGTACATCCACATTGATGGAGACTTCAACCCACGAAGGATAACGGTTGCGCAAGTCCACGGAGGGCTTCACCTGAGGGAGTCCTGGACTAAGGGGTCCTCGGCCGTCCCGCCTGTTAGCCATGGGCCGAACTGATGGGCTGTGAAGATACAAGGACCGGAGACTCCATCCGTGTCCGGATAGGACTCTCCTTGGCGTGGAAGGCAAGCTTGGCGACCATTGTGTAACCGACCTTGTGTAACCCTAGATCCCTCCCGTGTCTACAGAAACTGGAGGGCTAGGTCCGTAGATAGGCCGAATCCCGAATAATCATAGCCAGGTTAGACTCCTAGGGTTTAGCCATTACGATCTCGTGGTAGATCAACTCTTGTAATACTCATATTCATCAAGATCAATCAAGTAGGACGTAGGGTATTACCTCCATAGAGAGGGCCCGAACCTGGGTAAAACATTGTGTCCCCCGTCTCCTGTTACCATCGATCCTAGACACACAGTTCGGAACCCCCTACCCGAGATCCGTCGGTTTTGACACCGACATTGGTGCTTTCATTGAGAGTTCCACTGTGCCGTCCTCAAAAGGTTTGATGGATCTTTCAATCATCCACAATGATGCTGTCATAGGAGAAGTCTTCCTCCTGGGACAAATCTTCGTGTTTGGCAGCTTCGCACTACGGGCCAACTCGCTTGGCCATTTGGAGCAGATCGAAAGCTACGCCCCTGGCCACCAGGTCAGATTTGGAAGCCTAAACTACGTCGTGGATATCCGTGGAGACTTGATCTTCAATAGATTCGAGACCATGATAGCCGCTCCCAGCCACCACGATGAACATGATGTGGATCGGTCATCGGGCCATACCCTAGAAATCGCACCTGAAACCGCTCTGGCCTTAGATCCAGAGAAGGTCGTGCCATCCGAGGATAGGAAGCTCAACCCCGCCACGGAGGCCGCAGACTCTACGGCAGTGGAGCCGCACACATACTCAACTTCAAGTAACATCTGTATCTCCGGAGCTACGGACTCGTTTCCGGTTATAAGTTCTGAACTATGCGTGTCCGCGCATGTCGAGCATGATCGTTTATCGATCACCGAATTCAGCGCCGCGAACATCTTCCGGCACTCACCCTTGGGCGACATGCTAAATTCATTAAAAAATCTATCCTTAGCGGGGGATTCACAGCCGAACTATATCTGGTTCGAACTAGAAGCTGATGACAGGGAATTTCGCTCCCCACCCGCCACCCACTTTATAGCCACTGTCAAAGACTTAACTGACATGCTCGATTACGGCTCTGATGACATCGACGGTATGGACGATGATGCCAGAGAAGAAGAGGCCAAGGACCCACCGTTCACCAGACGTTGGACGGCCACTTCCTCGTATGATGTATACATGGTGGATGCACCAAAGGAGAACAACGACGACGACAAAGAAGATCCAGTTGAGGATAAACCTCCTGAGATACAATCGAAACACCAGCATCAGCGGCGCCACTCTAAGTCACGCCGCAGTAAAGATAGCAACACCGACACAAGAGAAGATAACACTCCGGAAGGTGCCGAAGACAACGAAGACCCTGTTGACGCAGCTACCGAACAGGATGAACGGGAAGATAGGCAGGTTAGCCCTAGTAAACAGGCCACGCACGAGGACTCGGAGGACAGTAACTATCTTCCACTCTCTGAGGATGAGGCGAGCCTCGGCACCGAGGATTTCATCGTGCCTGAGGAACCTCTTGAGCAGGAGCGCTTCAAGCGCCAGCTAATAGCCACCGCAAGAAGCCTGAAAAAGAAGCAGCAACAACTTCAAGCTGATCAAGACCTGTTAAATGATAGATGGACTGATATCCTGACAGTCAAAGAATACGGCCTTAAGCGCCCAACCAGAAGCTACCCGAAGAGCAAATTGCTACCTCAGTTCGATGGTGAGGCGCTGGAGTCCATACCATCATCACACAACGAGGCTGACCGACTACCACATGGTCAGGATAAAGAGGCAACTCAAGCCGAACACCAGCCCGCCCCGCCTCATTATAAAGGCAGAGATAAAACAGCTCGTGGTCACACATATGACCTCCGGGAGGACCTGAACAACAGAACTGGGCATACCAGATCGATCTACGGATCGCGAGAACGTACCTCGACACCTATTGATGGCTATCTATTCGGACGTGACAAGCCTAGTCATGCACGGGCCGAACACTGCAGACGGACCCCATCAGAGCTATGTCACGATGCGGCCCGATATAGAGGTGCCGCACACCCTCTTTGCTTCACTAATGAAGTAATGGATCATGAATTCCCAGAAGGGTTTAAACCCGTAAATATTGAATCATACGATGGAACAACTGACCCCGTGGTGTGGATCGAGGACTTTATTCTCCACATTCACATGGCTCGTGGAGATGACCTCCACGCCATCAAATACCTCCCTTTAAAGCTCAAAGGGCCAGCTCGGCACTGGCTAAATGATAACCCACAAGTATAGGGGATCGCAACCGTTTTCGATAAGTAAGAGTGTCGAACCCAACGAGGAGCTAAAGGTAGAACAAATATTCCCTCAAGTTCTATCGACCACCGATACAACTCTACGCACGCTTGACGTTCGCTTTACCTAGAACAAGTATGAAACTAAAAGTATTTTGTAGGTGTTGTTGGATAGGTTTGCAAGGTAATAAAGATTACATAAATAAAAATTAGGGGCTGTTTAGGTAAAGACACAACTAAGTTAGTTTTAGTAAAGAGCTTTTTGTTACGAGAAAGTTTTTGTCCCTAGGGAATCGATAACTAGACCGGTAATCATTATTGCAATTTTATATGAGGGAGAGGCATAAGCTAACATACTTTCTCTATTCGGATCATATACAGTTATGATTGGAACTCTAGCAAGCATCCGCGACTACTAAAGATCATTAAGGTAAAACCCAACCATAGTATTAAAGTATCAAGTCCTCTTTATACCATACGCAAACAACCTACTTACTCGGGTCTATGCTTCTGTCACTCACGCCACCCACCATAAGCAAATCATGAACATATTGCAAACCCTACAGCGGGAATCCCTCACACTTGCGCAACACGGAGAGCGCCATAGGACAACACCAATAATAAAACATGCAACTCAAACCAATCACGATCATCAAATAACCCATAGGACAAAACAGATCTACTCAAACATCATAGGAAAGCCATACATCATTGGAAAATAATATATAGCGTTGAGCACCATGTTTAAGTAGAGATTACAGCGGGTAAGAGAGAGGTTACACCGCTGCATAGAGGGGGGAAGAGTTGGTGATGATGGCGGTGAAGTTGTTGGTGAAGATTGCGCTGATGATGATGGCCCCCGGTGGCACTCCGGTGCCACCGGAAGCGAGGGGGAGAGAGCCCCCCTCCTTCTTCTTCTTCCTTGACCTCCTCCCTAGATGGGAGAAGGGTTTCCCCTCTGGTCCTTGGTCTCCATGGCATGGGAGGGGCGAGAGCCCCTCCGAGATTGGATCTGTCTCTCTGTCTCTCTCTGTTTCTGCGTTCTCAGATTCTACCCTTTCACTGTTTCTTATATTCCCGGAGATCCGTAACTCCGACTGGGCTGAAATTTTAACACAATCTCTATCCGGATATTAGCTTTCTTGTGGCGAAAGAAGGGCATCAACCACCTTACGGGGTGACCACGAGGGTCAGGGGCGCGCCCCCTGCCTCGTGCCTCCCTCGGGCACCGTCTCGCATGGATTTTTCTTCCCAAAAATCATATATATTCCAAAAAAAATCTCTGTTGGTTTTTATCCCGTTTGAACTCCGTTTGATATGGATATTCTGCGAAACAAAAAACATGCAACAAACAGGAACTGGCACTGGGCACTGGATCAATATGTTAGTCCCAAAAATAGTATAAAAACTTGCCAAAAGCATATGAAAGTTGTAGAATATTGGCATGGAACAATAAAAAATTATAGATACGACGGAGATGTATCACTAAAGAGCCTGCCCAAAAATTCTATTGGCAGTTGGGAGGACTTGGAAGAAGCCTTCCTTGACAACTTCCAAGGTACATATGTCCAGCCACCATATGCCGATGACTTAAGTCACATTGTCCAGCAACCCGGAGATTCAGCCAGGAAGCTCTGGACTAGGTTCTTAGTTAAAAAGAACCAAATCGTCGACTGTCCAGACGCGGAAGCCCTAGCGGCCTTCAAACACAGCATCTGGGACGAGTGGCTCGCTCGCCATATCGGTCAAGAAAAAACAAAATCCATGCCATCCCTTACCGCTCTGATGACCCGTTTTTGCGCGGGAGAAGACAGCTGGCTCGCTCATAGAAGCTACAGCGCTAGCGATCCGGGCAGCTCCGAAGTCCGGGACAGCAATGGCAAACCACGATGCAGCAAATACAAACACCGCGATGATAAGGAAAGAATGCATGACACAGCGGTTAACACCGGATTTAGCGGCCCCAAATCCGGTCAACGGAAGAAGCCATTTAAGGCAAATAGAGATGGACCATCCAATTTGGACAAGATATTGGACCGGCCCTGCCAGATTCATGGCCACCCCAACAAACCAACTAATCATACCAACAGAAGTTGTTGGGTCTTCAAGCAGGCCGGCAAGCTCAATGCTGAACACAAGGGGAGGAGGCCGCCAGGCGATAGCGATGACGAAGAGGCTCACCAACCAAATTCCGGGGGTCAGAAGCAATCCCCCCCCCAAAGTGAAAACAATGAACATGGTATAGGTAGCTGGAGAGACACTCCCTCCAGACTGAGGATCACACTACGGCGACCTCAGCCGAAGTACAAAGTGGTCTCATTAAACTGCATACCTTGTTGGTTGTTAAGCCACCGGTCTCCATTCAACAGGATCGACCAAGTTTGGAGCAGGACTAGCAGTTCGGCTTCTGCCGTCCGCCTGCATATACCTGCGAAATGTGTACTGCGTATACATAACTATGCACTTAAAATAGCCTGGGCATCGGCGGAAGCACAACACAGACGGGTCTACAAGTACTCCCATAACCTACTTACCTTTTTCCTTTTTTATATATTACTCTTTCTTTTTCCATCATCTTTCACCACAGGTAGCACAAAGACTGGTCATCTCATGGACTGTATCAGAGTCCGGGTTCATAAATTGACCCAATGGCTACTCCTGTTAAGGAGCCCCTTCACCGAGGAAAGGCGGCGCGGACGTGTGACAGGAGGTCCAAAATAACTTTTTGTATATCGCACTCCCTATTTTTTTGAGCCTGTAAAGTGCCTGTTTCCTCAGCCGCCGACCCCTGGAATGTCAAATAGCCGGGGTTGTGCCGTTATTATCCATAAAATGACAATTGGCATGTTAGTTAGGTTCTAGTGAACATACTCCGTATCCGGTATCCACTTTTATATAAAGAACCGAATTTTGCTCCTTTTTGTTGTTTCACACACCCACCCTGGCATTCCTTTCCAGGGGCTTGACATTGGAACAAAAAGAGTTGCCATCAAAGTCCGAACAGCTTCATAGCATACTTCGGCGTCGCGAGTTCGGCCTTATATGCATCAGCTCCGAATCATGTCTTGGGTCAATAGTTGGGTTGACCGGCTCCTGTGCTTGCTACCTTACGTTTCGCTCTATCGGCTAGGGTAGTAAAGGGAGAACTACTGCGATTGTGTTTCTAGTTCACCTGGTCAAACACCTCAGTAGAGAAAACCGAAAACTGACTGTCATGATGCGGCGAGAGCTGGTCAACCGCTCGACGACTTAATCGGATCCTTTGAGATTCCCCCGTATTATACGAAGGACCTTCTTTCGGGTCATACATGTAACGCACCGCATTGGGATAAGCTGCATACATAATAGGATCTATATCGTAGATCCACCATAAAACTAATATGGCTAAGTTAAAGTGTTAACGCCCTGTAGTCCGATTGCCTAGTTCACCGCATTAACACCTCATTTTTGGACCAAGGCGTTGGGTTAAGAGTAATCAATTGCTTTTCCGAACACCCCTGTATTTCCTACGAGGGGGCTGAAGCCGACGACTAGAAATCTTTTAGATTATACAAAAACGGCCGCACAGGAGGATTCAAAGCTTTTAAGCAACTCTAAAATAAACTTTATTATTTCATAATATTGTCTTTCACAATGTCAATACATCTCACTCAAATCTTATATCTTTCGAGCACTGACCCTCTACCAACCGGGCAGCCGCTAAGACATCTTCGAAGTAATGCTCTAGTGCGTAATGGTCCTTGCCCTTGGGTGGACTCTTCGCTGCAACATCGATGGTCTTCATCTTCGTCCAGTATGTTTTCACATGGGCAAGGGCCATCTGTGCACCTTCAATGCACGTTGATCGCTTAACAGCATCTATGCGCAGCACCGTGGCAGCAGGTCACCACACCAAACCAAAATAACTATCCGGAATTGGCTCGGTCGGCCATAGCCGGACTACGACGTCTTTCAAGGCAGCGCCGGATATCCGGTACAGTTCTGCCCATTGGGTCATCTGCTTGCTCAGCAACAGTGGGCGCTTTGGCACACCAAATTGCGACCAGAAAAGCTTCTCCGTTGCATACCATTCTTGCGCTTGGTAAAACTGCGCCGCATCGGAAGCACTCTTCGGCAAATCCAATAAAGCATCTGGAGAAATCCACACTTGATTAAGCGGGGCATAATTTCGATCGCCGAACTTAGTTTGAAGTAAAAAGGGCTTACCAGCCGCGATCTCCCCAGCTTGCCGGATCTCCTCCCGGGCTACTCTAAATTCGGACCGGGCCTCTCTTGCCTCTTGTAAGGCCTTGTCAAGATCAGCCGTTTTGGCTTTATTATCCCTCTCGAGAAATCCGCAGCGGCTAACGGCCTCCTTTAGTTCAAGGGTCATCGAGGATATTTTCTCCTTGCATAGGTGTCGAGCAGCTTGTTCGGCCTTTAGCTCGGCAGATGCCTTTTCGGCAGCCGCACTACTAATCCGGGCCTGCTCCTTGTCTTTGACTAGCTCAGCCCGAAGGACCTCGACTGCGGCAGCACCATCTGCAGATATGGACATCTTATTGCACAATTCTTTGCATCATGCTTATACTGTAAACACGTGCATAGTATGGCTGCCCCAAAAAACATACCTTGCGCCTCGTCAAGTCGCCTGTTGATAAGCGCGATATCCTTATCCGCCTCATCAATCTTATGTTGCAAATCCGCAACTTCTGCAGTCCGGGTAGTTATCGGGGAGGTCACAACATGTGTTCCAATTGATCAGATTATTTCCTAGGCATATCTTTTGATCCTCTGATCGCCGCCCTCGGGAAGCCAATCAGAGTCTCAGGGGCTACTATCTATACACAAGTGTATTTTGTGATTAAAACACAATCGAACATATTACGGTACGAACCTCAAAGCCTCTTCGCAGGCTCACGAAGGCCTCATTCAATCCACTTTTCGCGGACAGGACCTTTTCAACCACGGTGCCCATCAAGGTATGATGTTCCTCTGAGACGGATGCCTGCCGCAGCATGTTCGTCAATGTATCCGGCGCCTCTGGGTCCCCGGAAGCTGCAGAAGGAGTACGGCCTCCCTTTGAAGGAATCCGTTTATTCGTATCTGGCTATAGACCGGACTGCTCGGGACCTCCATTATTGGCTCCCGGACCCCGGGCCTCCGAAGTACCACCTTCGAATGGTGTCTTCATCCCTTGCACCACTTGTTGATCGGGGGAGACCCTCCTTGATGATACCTCGAAGTCGTCCGCCCTATTGGGTGAGGAGACCGGTGGAGGCATCTCGCTTCCCATCATCTCCGAGAGAAGGTCCCTCGAGGAAGAGGACTGTTGAAGAAGACTGCGTGCCGAACTGCAAAAAACATATATTCTAGACGTTACAAGAAAGGAACAGGACATGTTTAAAACACCCTTGTTCACTTATGATTTGACCTGAGGCTTGTCCTCATCGTGGGACTGTGCGATGACGCCGTCCTCCAAGCCTGGGCCACCCATCAGAGGCATTTTTCCTCTCTTAGGAGCCTTTTCCTCCCAATCTTCGGAGGTGGCCCTTTTCTTTCCATGGGGGGAAGAGATGCTGACTTCCCCTTCATTTTTGTCTTCGGATGATGGAATCTTGATTCCCCCAGACACAATGTTTGATATACCTTCGGGATGGAGGCCATCTTTGGTCCTCCCACTCTCCGCTTTGCTCTCCTTCACAGCCATCGGGTATGGTGCCGGGGCCAGCATCCTTGTTAACACAGGATCCGCTGAGCCTTCGGGAAGGGGGTCCGAACACCTAATTAGTTACGCTTTCTTTATCCAGCCCTGGAAGAAGATAGTTTGCTTAGTAATGTATTACGGCATACTTAAATACAAAGTGTTCGGAAGTCAAGTGCTTACCGGGGTATCTGGACGGTTGCAATCGAGGCCGGCTTCCTCGGTGGTGTCCGACCAATGTTTTTGTTTCCCGAAAAACAACTTCCACATCCCCTTGTGCGTAATGCCAAAGAAGTGTTGGAGGGTTTGTGGTCCTTCCGGATTAAACTCCCACAGGCGGAGGGGCCTACGCTAGCATGGCAGAATTCGGCGGACCAGCATTACTTGAATCACATCGACAAGATCGATGTCTTTCTCAAGGAGGGTTCGGATGCGGCTCTGTAGAGTCTGCACTTCATTAACTGATCCCCAGTCCAGCCCCTTATTAACCCATGATGCCAGCTGTAACGGAGGGACGGCACGGAACGCAGGTGTAACTACCCACTTGGTACTACGGGGTTCCGTGACGTAAAACCACTCTCGCTGCCATTGGTTGGATGCACACCCACTAGTTTCTTTTGTTGAGCTTTCGTACACTTATAGCTCTAGTGCATCCGTTGCATGGAAATCCCTACTCACTCACATTGATATCTATTGATGGGTATCTCCATAGCCCGTTGATACGCCTAGTTGATGTGAGACTATCTTCTCCTTTTTGTCTTCTCCACAACCACCATTCTATTCCACCTATAGTGCTATGTCCATGGCTCACGCTCATGTATTGCGTGAAAATTTAAAAAGTTTGAGAACATCAAAAGTATGAAACAATTGCTTGTCTTGTCATCGGGGTTGTGCATGATTTAATATTTTTTGTGATGAAGACAGAGAATAGCCAGACTATATGATTTTGTAGGGATAACTTTCTTTAGCCATATTATTTTGAGAAGACATAATTGCTTAGTTACAAGTATTATTATTTCTATGTCAATATTAAACTTTTCCCTTGAATCTTTTGGATTTGAACATTCATGCCACAATAAACAAAAATTACTTTGAGAAATATGTTGGGAAGCATTCCACATCAAAAAATCTATTTTTATCATTTACCTACTCGAGGACGAGCATGAATTAAGCTTGGGGATGCTTGATATGTCTCCAACGTATCTATAATTTTTTATTGTTCCATGCTATTATATTATCTGTTTTGGATATTAATGGGTTTTATTTTACACTTTTATATTATTTTTGGGACTAACCTATTAACTGGAGGCCAAGCCCAAATTGCTATTTTTTTGCCTAATTTAGTGTTTCGCAGAAAAGGAATATCAAACGGAGTCAACGGAATGAAACCTTCGAGAGTGTTATTTTTGGAACAAACGTGATCCAGGGGACCTTGAGTGGACGTCAAGAAACAATCGAGGAGGCCACGAGGCAGGGGGCGCGCCTACCCCCTGGGCGCGCCCTCCACCCTCGTGGGCCCCTCATTGCTCCACCGACCTACTTCTTCCTCCTATATATATATATATCCATATACCCCGAAAACATCCAGGAGCACCACAAAACCCTATTTCCACCGCCGCAACCTTCTGTACCCAAGAGATCCCATCTTGGGGCCTTTCCCGAAGCTCCGCCGGAGGGGGCATTGATCACGGAGGGCCTCTACATCAACTCCATGGCCCCTCTGATGATGTGTGAGTAGTTTACCTCAGACCTTCGGGTCCATAGCTAGTAGATAGATGGCTTCTTCTCTCTCTTTGGATCTCAATACAAAGTTGATCTATTCGATGTAATCTTCTTTTGCGGTGTGTTTGTCGAGATCCGATGAATTGTGGGTTTATGATCAAGTTTATTTATGAACAATATTTGAATCTTCTATGAATTCTTTTATGTATGATTGGTTTATCTTTGCAAGTCTCTTTGAATTATCAGTTTGGTTTGGCCTACTAGATTGATCTTTCTTGCAATGGGAGAAGTGCTTAGCTTTGGGTTCAATCTTGCAATGCTCGATCCCAGTGACAGAAAGGGAAACGACACGTATTGTATTGTTGCCATCGAGGATAAAAAGATTGGGTTTATATCATATTGCATGAGTTTATCCCTCTGCATCATGTCATCTTGCTCAAGGCGTTACTGTGTTCTTATGAACTTAATACTCTAGATGCATGCTGGATAGCGGTCGATGTGTGGAGTAATAGTAGTAGATGCAGGCAGGAGTCGGTCTACTTGTCACGGACATGATGCCTATATAAATGATCATACCTAGATATTCTCATAATTATTCTCTGTTCTATCAATTGCTCGACAATAATTTGTTCACCCACCACAATACTTATGCTATCTTGAGAGAAGCCAGTAGTGAAACCTATGGCCCTCGGATCTATTCTCCATCATACAAGTTTCCAATCTATTTTATTTTGCAATCTTTACTTTCAATCTATATCATAAAAAATACCAAAAATATTTATCCTATTATTATTATCTTTATCAGATCTCACTCTTGCAAGTAGTCGTGAAGGGATTGACAACCCCTTTATCGCGTTGGTTGTGAGGTTCTTATTTGTTTGTGTAGGTACAAGGTGACTCGCACGTGGTCTCCTATTGGATTGATACCTTGGTTCTCAAAAACTGAGGGAAATACGTATGCTGCTTTGCTGCATCACCCTTTCCTCTTCAAGGGAAAACCAACGTAGTGCTCAAGAGGTAGCACACTGCGACACTCCGCCTATTCCCTGTCGACTGCCTTCGGCTTCACATTAAAAGTCTTAAGCCATATGCCGAAGTGTGGGGGATTCGGAGGATGGCCTCACACATGATGATAAACGCCGAGACGTGGAGGAAGGAATTTGGAGCTAGATCGTGAAAATCTAGTCCATAATAAAACATTAGCCCCTGGACGAAGGGGTGGAGAGCGAACCCTAGCCCTCGGAGGAAGTGAGATATGAATACGACCCTCTCGCCGGATCTGGGGGTCGGAATAACCTGTCCTTGAGTAGGAAGCCGGTGGGGGATCTCTGCGGTCAGGTATCTAGCCGCCTGAAGCTTTGCAATATCCTCCTCTGTAACAGAGGAAGCCACCAATCGACCTTGAGGGCTAGGTACTGACATAATGGGGAAGCTTGGAGCAATTAAACCGAACCTTGGGTGCTAGGACTTGAGGTTGGAAAGGCTGAGGAGAGGGTTGACGTAAAAAGACGGCTCTTGGTTCCTTTATAAAGGCACCGGGTATTGAACGCCTCCTCCTGAGCCTGAAGGCTTGCCTATTCCTAAGGAATCTTTCCAACAGAACGGTTGGGTTACCCGCGCTCGTATTGATGAGAATCCCGCAATCAGGGGACACGATCTTTGCTCCGACAGGACGTGCCAATAACAAACACGCCTCAAAACGTGGAACGACAGGATAGGAAACGGTTTGAAATAAATAACCGGGCGAGCGTGATGTCACATTATAAAAATGTCAGGACCCCGATTCTAAGTCACACCGATCTAGCCTGTAACACCCCATATCAGTTTGCGGCCTCACGCACGGTATTCCCACGGGTGTCGCCTTACCATGGCCTAGGACCGTTTGGGCCTTTTGGCTCACATATATGATAGTGTCGCTAGCATCCATATGACAAAGAACCCGGGCCGACATGACTAGTCGTGAACCCAAAGTGGCACTAACTTACGGGGACAGGCATACATGAATCAACATCGAGCATGTCAGTCAGCAGCATGCGAATCCGGGCTGTAGCACTGGGCTAACAGGACTCCGGGAACCCGGGCTGTAGCAGGCTAGGCAGGACTCCGGATGTCACCGCGTGACATTTCCCCGAAGGGACAGACACAGGAACAAAGTGAATCACATGCTGGCCAGTCAAGTGTTCTGGAGCGGTAGTGCTGGGCTAGCAGGACTCCGGTGAACCGGGTTGTAGCAGACTACTATGGCTCATGGAAGCACAAGACTACATTTCCCATAAGAGAGGCTACCAAGGATAAACAACTAGGTTGTCGGATCCCACACATACCAAGCATTTCAATCATACACACAATATGCTCGATATGTGTAAATACAACATGGCATCACAACAATACTCTATGACTCAAAGTATTTATTCATTCGGCTCCGAGGAGCGAGATATTACAAACATGGGTCTCATGGCCCATCATTCAGAGCATACAAATCAAAGCACATACGGAAGCTTACCATGTCTGGGTACAAACATCTACAAATGAAAAAGGCTGAGAAGCCTGACTATCTACCAGATCCTGCCGAGGGCACAAGATCGTAGCTGAGGTATCAAGCTAAACATCGAAGTCCACGCGGAACTACTAGAAGTCTCTCTGCAAAACATAAATTAAGCAAACATGACTACAAAAGTACTCAGCAAGACTTACATTAGAACTAGCTACACATGCATCGGCATCAACAAAGGGATGGTGGGGTTTAACTGCAGCAAGCCAGCTTTGACTCAGTGGCTAACCTGAACTACGACTACAAGCAACTCTTTTGAGGGGGCGCACACGAGTCCACATATTCACCATTCAATACACCACTATGGATCCGCTCCCGTCTACCTACGAGAACGCCATCCATAGCACTCACGCTTATCTTGCGCATTTTAGAGTATCCACTTCCACTTGTCTATGAACTGTTATAGGCAACCCAGAAGTCCTTTACCGTGGACGCGGCTATTCGAATAGATCATTTATAACCCTACAGGGGTGTACTTCTTCACACATGTTTCCACCACTTAGCGTCTGCACATGACATGTGCTCGGCAGACTTCAAGCGAAAGCCGACATGGGTGTAGACCACGACCTGACTAACCGCACAAGTCTCTAGTCCAGGTTTATCGCCTATTCGGGCTCCATCCGCAAGGAAATCCGGCCGGGGTGTCCTCAACGGCCCCAAATGATATGTACAGGGTCCCGAGACGCCAAACGGGCACCCGGCATACCCAGCCACGGTGTATCTACCGCATCATAGCCCACCCCTAGGGTCAGCGCTACACACGACCGCCAACACATATCCTACAAACACCAGAAACTAATTGCAACTCCTGGACAGAGGAGAAGGGCGGTTAATAAGTCGAGCGGGGTCATATTTCAGGGCCCAATGTGTGGTAGTAGCTGTTTCATGGATCACAAACACAGAACTCAGTTCCTAAGGACGGCTTCAATGAGACAACCCACCATGTACTCCTACATGGCCTCTCACCGATACCTTTACCAAATCGTGTTCACACACTTAGCTCTCAACAGTAGGACATGTTCACACACCTTCGGTTCATCCCCGATGAATCAGACCTGACACAACCCTAAGCAATAGCAGGCACGACAAACAAGCATGAATGAGTAGGCACATCAGGGCTCAAACAACTCCTACTCATGCTAGTGGGTTTCATCTATTTACTGTGGCAATGACAGGTCATGCAGAGGATAAGGGGTTCAACTACCGCAGCAAGTAACAGATGAATCGTTGTTGTCCTAATGCAGTAAAAGAAAGCAGGAGCGAGAGAGTGGGATTGTATCGGAATGAACAAGGGGGTTTTGCTTGCCTAGCACTTCTGAAGATAGTATAGCTCTTCATCGGTGTCATTGATCACGTCATCGGAACACGTCTATCGAGAGGGAACAACCACCGACAAACAAAGGAGAAACACAATCAATGACATGCAACAATATGATGCATGAATGTGACATGGCAATATGCTGATGATTGGCCTAATGCAACTAGCAACAAGTTAAATGGAGTTGGTTTGAACACTAGGTTCAAATTCAAACTCCATATGTGCTTTCTTAAATGCCATTTAATTGAAATGTCCTAAACAGTGGACATAAGTTGCTCTAACATGCATGCAAATGGGACATATGGATAGATTGGATTTTTCTGATCATTTTTCATATATAATTTGTTTGATTTGGAGCTATGGTTGATTTTCTATGATTTTTAGAAGTTTTGGCTATTTTCTAGAATTTTCTAATTATTTTAAATCCAAAAATGATTTACTGCGTCAGCATGATGTCGGTGTGATGTCAGCAGGTCAACGGAGACGGTTCAAGTCAAACCTGACCAGTGGGTCCCACTGGTCAGTGAAACAATCAACTAAAGGGTTAATTAGCACTAACTAATAGTTAATATAGGCTAATTAGTCCCTGGACCCACACGTCAGTGACTATGGGTTTAAAATTAAGTTAATATAACACTTAGCTAATTAATAGGGGTCAGGGCCCACATGTCAGCGGCTAACCTAACTAACCTAAATAGGATTATCACTAACTAACTTAGTTAGCCAGGCGGGGCCCGCATGTCAGTGAGAGAGAGGGTTCAAACCCCTGGTCAGACGGGGTCAAACCTGCCGGTGTTTAGCCGCCGGCGTGGCCGGATGCGGCGGAGAGCGTCGGAAACGCTGCTCCAGCCACGGTTCGAAGCGCAAGTGGACGCTACGGGTAGCTGTCGGTGTGGCGCGTCCAACGGTGGCCTTGGACGGAGCTGGGGTGGCCGGAAACAACGACGGTGACGAGTCGGCCAGCGGCCGGAGCTCGGGTGTTCGCGGTGATGCAGAAACAGTGGCCATGGAAACGCGTGCGTGACCCCTACAGCGGCTACGCGAGGCAGCGAGTGTGTTGGACACGACGCCCGGACCAAATGGTCGTCGGAGTCATGTCTGCGGCGAGTGCAGGCGGCAGCGCAGTCGGGCGAGAGGGGCTTGGCGGCTATGGAGTGCAAGAGAGAGAACGGAGAGGGGGAGGATGATCAGAAGCTCACGTAGAACACGACGAGCGAGTCGGTGAGCTCGGGGAGGGGCTGATGAGGAGGGGAGGTCGCCGGCAATCTCGGCAGCCGAACGATGAAGACGAGGTCGGGGTGGTCACGTCGAGGCACGCGAGCACTTGGGGCTCGGGCGAGACGACGTAGCGGACCGCAGCGGTTCTTCTGGACATGCTGGATGGGCGAGGGAGGGCCGATGGACGCGGCAACGACGAGCGGCAGCGACAGTTGCGCTCGGGCGCGAGAGGGAGAGAGAGCAGAGGAGGGGAGAAGCACGGGAGAGAGTGAGAGGTTTCTAGGGGGTGTGTGTCGGTGTCCAGGGCGTCCAGAAGCTCGGCGGAAAGCAGGAGGTGGCGGGGCATGTGCTCGCGCGCAGCGGCCACGCGCGCGCTGTCCTTCTGTCAAAGGAGGAAGAAGACCAGGGAGCCCCTGGTGGGCTAGGCCAGAACAGGAGCTGGGCCGGCTCTGCTGCAGGTAAGAAGCCCAGGTAAAACTTTCTCTCTCTTTCCTTCACTATAGTTTATGTTTTCTATTTCTGACATTTGTTTTAATTTGGTTTTTGAACCAAACTAAATTTTCTGCTTCTGACAATTTTTTTAGGGACTAAATTGATTATTCCAAAGCCCCTCAACAATTATCAGAATTATTGGACATATAGTTAATACATCACATATATAAATCCAATGCAAATAATTATTGGATTAACTCAAATGCCCAAAATAAATATTTCTGTGACTCCAAAAATATTGGTTTGAATTTGACCTCTTGCCAATATTTTTATAGCTTAACAGGAACATTTTCTTGGGTTATTTGAAGCAATTTTTAATGTTGATTAGTTTTTTTGAAATGATTTCTGAGGCTTTCCACTTTCCCCAATTCAACTTTCATGAATTTAAACATGATGCAAGATGATTGATGCAAGGACAAGCAATGACTAGCTAGGGATGTGACAACTCACCCCTACTAAACAAGAATCTCGTCCCGAGATTCAAGCATAGGGTAAGAAGTCAGAGGGGAAACAAGCCAGCACAATCTTCTCGATCCAACTGCCCTTCTCGAAGATGTTGATTCATTGATCCATTTATCTTGACGTCTTTGCTTTTGAGAACTTACCCAACACGATGACAAGGAAAGAAACTATACAGTGATCGATCTCCACGAAGATCAAGCAAATCATGATCAACTCACGGAATGAGATGTCGAAATATCTCTTGATCTGAGACACAAAACACACATCAAGGGTGATGGAAAGGAAATAGATGATGAAGGTTCAAATTGATAGGCAACCATTCCATGCTTGGGTAAGATGGTGCATGGTTTCAAAGTAGCGAGGAGATAATTGTCATGATTCCATAACGGGACACCTCGGGGGAGGTGACTCGTAGAATTATTCCCTTAAGTGGCAAAAGAATTACTTTTGATCCATAGATCATTGAAACCCTTCATACCAGCCTGAGGCAATTCAGAATTGATCGTTTGAAGGAATTTGAAAGAATGTCATACCTAGTTTGGAACGGAAACTATGGTTATAGAACAACTCGGCAAAAGGAAGGCACATTCCAATTGATACCGAGGATATAACCTAGTGTCTGAGCGTGCTCTCAAGAACTTGAGCATTTCCGTATTCATCAAGGTTTTACCAACATCTGTGCCGAGGATCCTGGCAACACATCATACTACCATGATGAATAATCATGGAGGATGCAGATGCAAAGGAATACAACACCTTCTCAGATTTTTACCTTAGCAATGCCAAGGAAACAAAATCTGGATGATCGACCGAGAGACATTTAGCACTCCGCTTCTAATGTTCTCCTTGGTGTTCTACATACCATAGTCATACATAAAGCATTAACGTGGCCATCAAGTATAGGTCAGACTTCGGGAAGACAAAGGATCCATAAGGAACAACTTCGAGAATAAGTCGCACGGAATCCTCATGGAGAGAATGATCAAATTGCTTAATCAAGAAGCTACAATAATAGATCTTCCGGCTAGGTGTGTCGGCCAACATCAACCTTGTCGGGACCTACATCATAGATCTTGGAAAAGTTCCAACCATCATATCTGCCTGAGATTCAGATCCGGCTGGTAACAGAATATTTTAGACAGCATGTCTGGAAAAGAAAATTTGCAACACAAATCGATGAGATGACATTGCGAGATTCTCGGGAATGAGCTACGATGGCAAGCTTCAAAACATGAGCTGGTTCTGCTACATACACGTGAGCATGTTGTCCAAGACAAGAATGACCACATAGTAGTCTTATAATAAAACACTATCGAGTTCAGGTTAGGTTCCATCATCAAGGATTTCGAAGTCTTTACGCGCGCTAGACTTCTTTTCCTTGAACAAGTCAATCAGTGGCTTGTTGTGCTAGGGAATACATATGGAGTGGAGGTAATTAATCTACCAAACCATAGAATACATTCGCACATGCATAACTGACTTGGGATGGTACCAGAGGAAACGAAAACAATCTTTCTCAAACTCACAGCGACAACTTGCACCAAATGCACATGAATTTGAGGAAGTCACTTCTTCCATCCAAGCATAAGCTTCATGAATGGAACACGAAGGCATTGCTTACAAAGTTTTCAACACTAGGTTGATGTTCAACATGAATCATGGGTGAGACAAAATGCTGCTGATGGGCTCAACAGCAACTCATCGGAATTTCCATATCAGTAGACTTCCACCATCATGTGAACACGGTGATAGCATTGGTCAGACGAAAAGATGTAATGGTGTATGCTCGAGGGATCAACCACGAGTAAGACAACATTATGAACATCGTTGGTTCTGATTTGACTTGATGATAGCCCATACTCAAGTCAAAGTTTTGACAAGGCAATAGATCCAACAACTGAACACGAGGACCAATCGATGGAGATATCATCTTTCTTGAACACACACACACACACAAAAAGATATCCCTTAACATGAACTAAGTCAGACAAGCTTTTATCTTCCAACTCTCCAAGTTGTTGTTTGTCTTAACCAACTAGCTCAGGGGTATCCAACACAGATTCTTGGAGAATGGGTGGTTTGGAGGAAAACCAACATGATCACGAACTCAACATAGCGGTCAGGTGACAACCTGGTAATACTTCCGAGAATATATTCGGAACATCACGAACCACCGATATGTTACTAAGCTCGAGAACAATCTTGCTTTTCAGAGCAAGACGATATGATAAAATAAGCAAGGGATTGAGTAATCCTAACTCATTGATCGAAGAGTGCACCAGAAATAAGGACTAGGTAGCACAATCTATCTTAGAATGATGATTCAATAACCAACACGCTAAGAATGAGAATATTGTCCATTTACTACCAAGCAACGACTTGCTCGGAGTATTGATTTCACACATCACAATTCACTTTTAGGCATTCCGGTTACAACAACACGAGGACCAAGGAATGAATGATGACGGTGAGAAGTATCACTGCATCAAGAGTTCATAAGAGATGGTGCAATTCCTATGATATTCTCGACATAAATAGGGTAATACTCCAAGGTAGAACAGAACAAAAGCTGGTTTGGCATTTGATTTGCGGAATACCACTACTTTGACCCAATCCTGGATATGGATGAGGTTCTGGAGTTTATTTTTCCTATTCCTTTTGAAATAGAACGGCTTGATGGACCACAAGAATAGTAGGCATCGATGAACACGATCACACACATACCCTAGACTGTCAATTGATAGATGAAGGTCGGAATATAACTGAAGGAGGACAACTCAAAGGAACATATACTTTCTGAGTTGTGGATGCATAGATTAGTATGTCGAACGAGTTCAGCATATTTCTTCCGGATAACCCATGCAGAGAGGTAGGACTGGAAAAGTCACAATTATGAATGGGGAACTCCTCAAGAGCTCCCTTGTTGTGATATTTTGGTTCAAAAGAACTTCTGCCATAAGCACTTCATGGTATTTGGAAGAAGGAAATACCACAGACCTCGAGGACTATCGCAAGGTTACTAACATCCTAAAGGAACGAGCAAACACTATCAACAGGAGGTAAGTAGGGTGAATCTCGGGTTCAAGAACCTAGGAATAGAATACCTACTACTAAATGGCATCACGGGATGTTTTCGAAAATGGTGGCCAGAATCATCACACCGGAACACAAAACATGGCTAGATTACTAGGTGACTCCCTAAAACACCTAGGGTCATAATAATAGCCCCAACATATATACCGAGGCAATAGAGTACCTCAATGCACCGGTCAGTGTGCTTATTCTGACCAAAAGACATCGGGAATGGAAAGAAAGGATTTGCAGATGCATCAGACTATTTAGTAACCTGGGATGATTCGGACAGCATAACGGCTATAATTGCTCAAAAGATTTGAGACAACCTGCAAAAATGGTGGCATAGCCACTCAACATCACAAACTCTAGATTCTGAGGCCAGCTATGAACATATGGAAGTAGTAGGAACTGAACTGAGGCTTGAACTCAACAATCCTAGGCAACTACGGTTTAGTAACACGTCATCCTGAGAGATAGAAGAGAAGCATAGTTCTTAACCACGTAGAAAAGATAAGATGACTCAGATCAGAAGGTCATGAGGATAAGGAGTAAAAAGAGCCTTACGTTCCCATCCACAATCAATTCCCTTATATAACTAAAGCATTTCTAGACACGACTTCGACCAGCTTGGCTTGGTAATCCTACAGGTAGTCGGGCTCTGATACCAAAGCTGTCAGGACCCAGATTCTAAGTCACATCGATCTAGCATGTAACACCTCATATCACTTTGTGGCCTCACGCACGGTATTCCCATGGGTGTCGCCTTACCATGGCCCGGGACCGTTTGCGCCTTTTGGCTCACATATATGATAGTGTCGCTAGCATCCATATGACAGAGAACCCGGGCCGACATGACTAGTCGTGAACCCAAAGTGGCACTAACTTACGGGGACAGGCATACATGAATCAACATCGAGCATGTCGGTCAGCAGCGTGTGAATCCGGGCTATAGCACTGGGCTAACAGGACTCCGGGAACCCGGGCTATAGCGGGCTAGGCAGGACTCCAGATGTCACTGCGTGACATTTCCCCGAAGGGACAGACACAGGAACGAAGTGAATCACATGCCGGCCAGTCAAGTGTTCCGGAGCAGTAGTGCTGGGCTAGCAGGACTCCGGTGAACCGGGCTGTAGCAGACTACTATGGCTCATGGAAGCACAAGACTACATTTGCCCATAAGAGAGGCTACCAAGGATAAATAACTATCTTGTCGGATCCCACACATACCAATCATTTCAATCATACACACAATATGCTCGATATGTGTAAATACAACATGGCATCACAACAAGACTCTATGACTCAAAGTATTTATTCATTAGGCTCCGAGGAGCGAGATATTACAAACATGGGTCTCATGACCCATCATTCAGAGCATACAAATCAAAGCACATGTGGAAGCTTAACATGTCTGGGTACAGACATCTACAAATGAAAAAGGATGAGAAGCCTGACTATCTACCAGATCCTGCCGAGGGAACAAGATCATAGCTGAGGTATCAAGCTAAACGTCGAAGCCACGCGGAACTACTAGCGAGACTGAAGTCTCTCTGCAAAACATAAATTAAGCAAACGTGAGTACAAAAGTACTCAACAAGACTTACATCAGAACTAGCTACATATGCATCGGCATCAACAAAGGGATGGTGGGGTTTAACTGCAGCAAGCCAGCTTTGACTCAGTGGCTAACCTGAACTACGACTGCAAGCAACTCTTTTGAGGCGGCGCACACCAGTCCACATATTCGCCATTCAATACACCACTATGGATCCGCTCCCGTCTACCTACGAGAACGCCATCCATAGCACTCACGCTTATCTTGCGCATTTTAGAGTATCCACTTCCACTTGTCTATGAACTGTTATAGGCAACCCAGAAGTCCTTTACCGTGGACGCGGCTGTTCGAATAGATCATTTATAACCCTACAGGGGTGTACTTCTTCACACATGTTTCCAATACTTAGCGTCTGCACACGACATGTGCTCGGCAGACTTCAAGCGAAAGCCGATGTGGGTGTAGACCACGACCTGACTAACCGCACAAGTCTCTAGTCCAGGTTTATCGCCTATTCGGGCTCCATCCGCAAGGAAATCCGGCCGGGGTGTCCTCAACGGCCCCAAATGATATGTACAGGGTCCCGAGACGCCAAACGGGCACCCGGCATACCCGGCCACGGTGTATCTACCGCATCATAGCCCACCCCTAGGGTCAGCGCTACACACGACCGCCAACACATATCCTACAAACACCAGAAACTAGTTGCAACTCCTGGACAGAGGACAAGGGCGGTTAATAAGTCGAGCGGGGTCATATTTCAGGGCCCAACGTGTGGTAGTAGCTGTTTCATGGATCACAAACACAGAACTCAGTTCCTAAGGACGGCTTCAATGAGACAACCCACCATGTACTCCTACATGGCCTCTCACCGATACCTTTACCAAATCGTGTTCACACACTTAGCTCTCAATAGTAGGACATGTTCACACACCTCCGGTTCATCCCCGATGAATCAGACCTGACACAACCCTAAGCAATAGCAGGCACGACAAACAAGCATGAATGAGTAGGCACATCGGGGCTCAAACAACTCCTACTCATGCTAGTGAGTTTCATCTATTTACTGTGGCAATGACAGGTCATGCAGAGGATAAGGGGTTCAACTACCGCAGCAAGTAACAGATGAATCGTTGTTGTCCTAATGCAGTAAAAGAGAGCAGGAGCGAGAGAGTGGGATTGTATCGGAATGAACAAGGGGGTTTTGCTTGCCTGGCACTTCTGAAGATAGTATAGCTCTTTATCGGTGTCATTGATCACGTCGTCGGAACACGTCAATTGAGAGGGAACAACCACTGACAAACAACGGAGAAACACAATCAATGACATGCAGCAATATGATGCATGAATGCGACATGGAAATATGCTGATGATTGGCCTAATGCAACTAGCAACAGGTTAAATGGAGTTGGTTTGAACACTAGGTTCAAATTCAAACTCCATATGTGCTTTCTTAAATGCCATTTAATTGAATTGTCCTAAACAGAGGACATAAGTTGCTCTAACATGCATGCAAATGGTACAGATGGATAGATTGGATTTTTCTGATCATTTTTCATATATAATTTGTTTGATTTGGAGCTACGGTTGATTTTCTATGATTTTTAGAAGTTTTGGCTATTTTCTGGAATTTTCTAATTATTTTAAATCCAGAAATGATTTACTACGTCAGCATGACGTCGGTGTGATGTCAGTAGGTCAACGGAGACGGTCCAAGTCAAACCTGACCAGTGGGTCCCACTGGTCAGTGAAACAGTCAACTAAAGGGTTAATTAGCACTAACTAATAGTTAATCTAGGCAAATTAGTCCCTGGACCCACACATCAGTGACTGTGGGTTTAAAATTAAGTTAATATAACACTTAGCTAATTAATAGGGGCCAGGGCCCACATGTCAGCGGCTAACCTAACTAACCTAAATAGGATTATCACTTACTAACTTAGTTAGCCAGGTGGGGCCCGCATGTTAGTGGGAGAGAGGGTTCAAACCCCTGGTCAGACGGGGTCAAACCTGCCGGTGTTTAGCCACCGGCATGGCCGGACGCGGCGGAGAGCATCGGAAACGCTGCTCCGGCCACGGTTCGAAGCGCAAGTGGACGCTACGGGTAGCTGTCGGTGTGGCGCGTCCAACGGTGGCCTTGGACGGAGCTGGGGTGGCCGGAAATGACGGCGACGACGAGTCGGGCGGCGGCCGGAGCTCGGGTGTTCGCGGTAATGTAGAAACAGTGGCCGTGGAAACGCGTGCGTGACCCCTACAGCGGCTACGCGAGGCAGCGAGTGTGTTGGACACGACGCCCGGACCAAATGGTCGCCGGAGTCATGTCGGCGGTGAGTGCTGGCGGCGGCGCAGTCGGGCGAGAGGGGCGTGGCGGCTACGGAGTGCAATAGAGAGAATGGAGAGGGGGAGGATGATCAGAAGCTCGCGTAGAACATGACGAGCGAGTCGGTGTGCTCGGGGAGGGGCTGATGAGGACGAGAGGTCGCCGGCGATCTCGGTGGCCGAACGACAAAGACGAGGTTGGGGTGGTCGCGTCGAGGCGCGCGAGCACTCAGGGCTCAGGTGAGACAACGTAGCGGACCGCGGCGGTTCTTCTGGACACGCTGGATGGGCGAGGAAGGGCCGGTGGACGCGGCAACGACGAGCGGCGGTGACGGTTGCGCTCGGGCGCGAGAGGGAGAGAGAGCAGAGGAGGGGAGAAGCACGGGAGAGAGTGAGAGGTTTACAGGGGGTGCGTGTCGGTGTCCAGGGCGTCCAGAAGCTCGGCGGCAAGCAGGAGGTGGCGGGGCGTGTGCTCACGCGCAGCGGCCACTGGCGCGCTGTCCTTCTATCAAAGGAGGAAGAAGACCGGGGAGCCCCTGGTGGGCTAGGCCAGAACAGGAGCTGGGCCGGCTCTGCTGCTGGTAAGAAGCCCAGGTAAAACTTTCTCTCTCTTTCCTTCACTATAGTTTCTGATTTCTATTTCTGACAATTGTTTTAATTTGGTTTTTGAACCAAATTAAATTTTCTGCTTCTGACAATTTTTGTACGGACTAAATGGATTATTCCAAAGCCCCTCAACAATTATCAGAATTATTGGACATATAGTTAATATATCACATATATAAATCCAATGCAAATAATTATTGGATTAACTCAAATGCCCAAAATAAATATTTCTGTGACTCCAAAAATATTGGTTTGAATTTTACCTCTTGCCAATATTTTTATAGCTTAACAGGAACATTTTCTTGGGTTATTTGAAGCAATTTTTAACGTTGATCATTTTTTTGATTTCTGAGGCTTTCCACTTTCCCCAATTCAACTTTCATGAATTTAAACATGATGCAAGATGATTGATGCAAGGATAAGCAATGACTTGCTAGGGACTTGTAAAATACTATACTCTACGGCTGTGGTACTTGTGTTGTAGGTCCGGACACCATCGTTTCGCCCGAAGACTATCCTGAAGTATTCGGAAAGGGGAACCCGCCTTGCAATGCCGAAGACAATCTGTGCGCTGGACACCTCGTCATTGAAGCCTAGTTCAGGGGCTACTGAGGGAGTCCTGGACTAAGGGGTCCTCGGGCGTCTGGCCTGTTATCCATGGGCCGAACTAATGGGATGTGAAGATACAAGGACCGGAGAGTCCACCCGTGTCCGGATAGGACTCTCCTTGACGTGTAAGGAAAGCTTGGCGACCAACTATGAAGATTCCCTTCTTTGTAACCGACCTTGTGTAACCCTAGATCCCTCCCGTGTCTATATAAACCAGAGGGCTAGGTCCGTAGATAGGCCGAATCCCAAATAATCATAGCCAGGTTAGACTCTTAGGGTTTAGCCATTATGATCTCGTGGTAGATCAACTCTTGTAATACTCATATTCATCAAGATCAATCAAGCAAGACATAGGGTATTACCTCCATAGAGAGGGCCCAAACCTGGGTAAAACATTGTGTCCCCCGTCTCCTGTTACCATCGATCCTAGATACATAGTTCAGGACCCCTACCCGAGATCCGCCGGTTTTGACACCGACACCACCCATGAAGGGTCCATGAAGAATGAACCTTGTCTATCCCACCATGGCCATCGCCCACGAAGGACTTGTCTCACTAGGGTATATCTTCACGAAGTAGGCGATCTCCTTGCCCGTACAAACTCCTTGGTTCAACTCCACAATCTTGACGGAGGCTCCCAAGTGATACCTAACCAATCTAGGAGAAACCACTCTCCAAAAGGTAATAGATGGTGTGTTGATGATGAACTCATTGCTCTTGTGCTTCAAATGATAGTCTCCCCAACACTCAACTCTCTCTCTCATAGGATTGGATTTGGTGGAAAGATGATTTGAGTGGAAAGCAACTTGGGGAAGGCTAGAGATCAATATTTATGTGGTTGGTGTCGGTGTCAAAATCGGCGGATCTCGGGTAGGGGGTCCCGAACTGGGCGTCTAAGGTTGATGGTAACAGGAGATAGGGGGCACAATGTTTACCCAGGTTCGGGCCCTCTCTATGAAGGTAATACCCTACTTCCTGCTTGATTGATCTTGATGAATATGAGTATTACAAGAGTTGATCTACCACGAGATCGTAATGGCTAAACCCTAGAAGTCTAGCCTGTATGACTAAGGTATTGAGTATATCCTTTCCGGACTACACCCTCCGGTTTATATAGACACCGGGTTGATCTAGGGTTACATGGAGTCCGTTACATAAGATGGAGTCTTCATAATTGTTCGCAAGCTTGCCTTCCACGCCAAGGAGAGTCCCATCCGGAAAAGGGTACGAAATAGTCAAATTCAAGGTCCATCCAACGGACCCCAATAAAATAGCTTCCATCAGGGCACGACTGAACCCTGATGTAGACGCCGCACTGCGAGAGTTCCTACGAGAGAACAGGGACATTTTCGCCTGGCACCCTTCAGACCTGCCAGGGATCCCACGCAAGCTGGCCGAACACAGCTTAAATATCCTAAAAGGATTCAAACCTGTCAAACAAGCCCTTCGGTGTTTTTCCGAACCCAAGAGACAGGCTATGGGAGAGGAGCTAGCCAAGCTATTGGAGGCCGGATTCATTAGAGACATAAAACATCCAGACTGGCTAGCAAACTTGGTGATGGTACCAAAGAAGGACAAATCCTGGCGCCTGTGTGTCGATTTTAAAGACCTTAACAAGGCTTGCCCAAAGGATCCCTTCCCCCTCCCCCGTATCGATCAAATTATCGATGCCACCGCAGGACACGACTCGTTGTGTTTCCTCGACGCATACTCCGGTTACCATCAAATCAAGATGGCAGAATCAGACCAAGCTGCAACACATTCATCACACCATACGACCCATTCTGCTTCCACACAATGCCCTTCGGGCTGAAAAACGCCGGCGCAACATATCAGCGCATGATCCAGACATGTCTGGCAAATCAGATCGGCAAAACAGTGGAGGCGTATGTGGATGACGTGGTCATCAAATCAAGACATGTCGAATCTCTAATAGACGACTTGAGGCTTACATTCGATAACCTCCGAAAATACGACATCAGGCTCAACCCGGAAAAATGCGTCTTCGGCGTTCCAGCTAAAAAGCTCTTGGGCTTCATTGTATCCGGTAGAGGAATTGAAGCTAATCCAGCCAAGATCCGAGCTTTGTCACAATTGGATATCCCAAAGGACCTCAAACAAATACAAAAATTAACCGGATGCGTGGCGGCTTTAAGCCGCTTCATCTCCTGCTTGGGAGAAAAGGCACTACCCCTCTATCGCCTCCTTCGGCACACCGAACACTTCGAGTGGACGAAGGCCGCCACGGCCGGACTCGATGAAATAAAAGCCATATTGGCAACAAACCCAGTCCTGGCCGCACCAAACACCGGCGAACCAATGTTATTGTACATTGCAGCAACACATCAAGTTGTCAGCGCAGTGCTCGTTGTCGAGCGGGAAACGGGCGGACACAAATTCCCCCTTCAAAGGCCGGTCTACTACGTATCCACTGTCCTCACTCCATGCAAATCACGATACCCGCATTATCAAAATATTGCATACGCGGTATTCATGGCATCCCGGAAGCTCCGACACTACTTCCAAGAGTGTTCCATAACAGTAGCCTCGGAAGTACCACTCAACGATATTATCAACAACCGCGACGCAACGGGCCGGATTGCAAAATGGGCCATCGAGCTCCTCCCGTTCGATATAACCTATAAGCCATGGCGAGCTATCAAATCGCAAGTTTTGGCCGACTTCGTCGTAGAATGGACGGAGGCCGAGCTCCCTAAAGAGTACGGCACATATTCAAACTGGATTATGCATTTTGACGGCTCCAAAATGTTGGCCGGACTAGGGGCTGGCGTTGTCCTGACGTCCCCCACAGGAGACACAGTCCAATATGTGCTCCAGATCATGTACATGGATACCAACAATGCAGCCGAATATGAGGCCCTCCTACATGGTCTTCGGATAGCAGTATCCATGGGTATCCAGCGCCTAGAGGTACGCGGGGATTCAAACCTCGCGATATCCCAAATAAATGGAGACTTCGACGCCAAGGACCTAAAAATGGCAGCTTACCGCAATGCCGTCCTAAAAATGTCAGCTCGGTTCGAAGGGCTGGAGTTTCACCATATAGCCCGAGAAAACAATCAAGCAGCGGACGTCCTGGCACGCATCGGAGCAAAACGCGATGCAGTCCCCCCCAACATCTTTTTGGAAAGATTGTTCAAGCCATCCGTAGCATGGGAGGGGGAACCCACAAATAATAGCCCGGACCCAGCCGCACCACTCGACGCCGAACAATCTGACACAATTGGAGGCTCTGCCAATGAAATTACACCTTCAGCCCACGTAATAATGGCGGTCATCGCCCCGTGGACAGAACCATTCCTAGCCTACCTTACTAGGCAGGAACTCCCGGAGGATCAAAATGAGGCCCGCTGCATAGTGCGGCGATCTAAAGCCTATAGAGTCCATGAGGGAGAGCTTTATAAGAAAAGCACTACCGGAGTCCTTCAAAGGTGCATCTCCGAAGAGGAAGGGCGGAACCTTCTGGCTGAAATTCATGCCGGACTCGGTGGTCACCATGCCGCTGCTCGGTCCCTTGTTAGCAAGGCTTTCCGTACAGGCTTTTATTGGCCGACGGCCCGGGCAGACGCTCAGGACTTAGTCCAACGATGCGCTAGTTGCCAACTTTTTGCCAACCAAAGCCATATGCCATCCACCGCACTCCAAACTATACCCATCACCTGGCCTTTTGCGGTCTGGGGGCTTGACATGGTCGGACCCCTTAAAGGTAGGACCGATAGGAAAAAATACTTATTGGTCATGGTGGACAAATTCACCAAATGGATAGAAGCCAAGCCTGTTAAAACGGCCAAATCCGGACCTGTGATAGACTTCATATCCGGGGTTGTACACCGTTATGGCGTCCCCCACAGCATCATAACCGATAATGGTACAAACTTTACCGCCGATGAGGTAAAACTCTGGTGCAAAAACATGGGCATCAAGCTCGATTATGCTTCCGTCTATCACCCACAAACCAACGGCCAGGTCGAACGTGCAAATGGTCTTATAATGAGCGGCATTAAACCCAGACTGGTGCGGCCCCTCAAGGAATCTAACACGCACTGGGTAGAGGAGCTCGACTCCGTGCTATGGGGGCTGCGGACCACGCCAAATTGCACCACCGGATACACACCATTTTTTATGGTGTACGGCGCAGAGGCAGTTCTGCCCTGCGACATAATTCATGACTCACCTAGAGTGCGCATGTACGAAGAAAGAGAAGCCGAGCTCGATCGGCAGGACAACTTGGACGCCCTGGAGGAGGAGCGTGACGTGGCAAAAGCCCGTTTCGCATTTTATCAACAGTAGGCCCGAAGATATCAAAGCAGAGAAGTACGGGCCAAAAATTACAATGTTGGCGAACTAGTTCTATGCCTGCCGTATAAGAAAAAGGACAAACTCAAGCCCAAGTGGGAAGGTCCATTCAAAATCGACCAAGTCCTGACTGGCGGGGCGTACCTCCTGCGAGATGCGTCGGATAACCGACACGAGCCGAACCCGTGGAACGCCACCCGTCTCCGAAGATTCTATGCCTAGCGCCGGACTCTGTGTTCGTCTCCTTCCTCCGTTCATTTTTTGCATTTTGCTGTCTTACATTTCTCTCCTTCCCCTCTTTTCTTTTATAACCCTTAAAGGCTTATCTAGTGACGCGCCACTCGCGCTCATTAAACCTGGGGGCTTCTTTAACAGAAGCTTATTTATACGGGCTTCATGCCCAACACATGCGTCAAACTTCCGCATGTACCTTTTTCTTCACCATTATATGCATCGATATGACTTAAGTTTTGGCCAAGCTGGGTTGCCTGGCTCCTGTGCTTACCCCTACGTTCCCGATTGTTCGGCTAGGCGGTAAAGGGAGCACCTCTGCGATTGTTACTGCCGGGTCAGCCGGATGTGTACCTCAGACTGGGTGAAGCCGAAAGCTAGCGTTCTTAAGGGAATATTTGGTCGGTGAGATAAAACATGATCTTTTTACTCATTTTATGCGCCCCCAGATGCTTTTTCTGCATCTTTTTACGCAGTCCGGACATGCACTTTAGGGCATGCCTCCCAGCGAAAGGAACCCCTAACGGAACTATTCTCTCTGGAAGATGTTTCATACTAACCATGTAATATAACATAACTAGTTGGGCACTTGTCTGATAAAGCACTAATGACCCCTACGCCTGGTCTCCACGCATACCACGGTTCTTATATAACCGTTATGGTATTCGGACACACTCCGGACCGTCAGGTCCCGAGGTTGAAGCGAAAAGGTCGGCAACGACAAATGATCTACAATCCGGCTAGAAGGCATTACACATGTCAATTCAAAATTACATAGTCATTTTGACTAATTGTATTCCTCTTCTATACCATCTAACAGGCTGTCTAATTTACAGTCCTGCTAGGAATACTTCGCGGCCAACTCTACTTGGCCGTATACTAAGCTCACCGGGATCTCCTTCCCGTCAGGCCCCACTGGTCCAACCTCGGCCATGTGGTTTGGGTCAGACTTTGTAAAACGGGTCTTCACCATGGCCCAGGCTTCCCTAGCGCCTTGTCGGCAGGCCGATATCTTCCACAACCGGAAGCGCCACCGAGCTCCCTTCAGCTTCTCCGCAAGCTCTCCAAGGCCCTCGGGCATGGAGTGGGCAGGCCATAAGGCTTGGGCAACACCTCGCATCGCCTGCCGAATTCGCTCGTGCAGTTGCGTGAGTTCAGGAAGAAGGTCACCTGTAGAACCGGGCATCTCCTCTTCAGGATGATCTATGAGCATACGTACAGACATTACTCTGTTAGTCGACTTCCTCACCGAACTCTTTTTTCAAAGTTCATTCAAGCACTTACTAAAAATGCCGCGTCGAAGCCGTTGATTCTCCTTCGTGGAGTCCGACAGCTGGCCACGAACATCTTTAAGTTCGACGTCCAGCTTGGTGTTGGCATCCTGAAGATCATTCTTCTCTCGCCTCACCCTTGTCAACATACTCTCACCGGCCTTTAGCTGGTGCAAGAGTTGTTGCTTGTCCGGATCGAGTCCGGCGCCATCTACAATATGATCTGTCAGATTTGCACCCACACCACACAATACTAATCTTTCGAAGTGTATCTTACCTGAGGGGGTCTCTTTGGACTCCCCTGCTGCGGCTAGTGCGGCCTCTAGTTGGGCCCTGCACTTTTCCAGCTCCTGGGACAGTACAGTATTCTTCTCTGTAAGAACCTGCATATTAAAAGATCCTTAAATCAGTTGCTCTAACTGTTTCAAGTCTCGGGGGCTACTGGTATATATATATTTGACCAAAATTTTCTTACCCGTATGTCTTTTACATACTGCTCCATGGCTCTGACTAAACCATTTTGAGCGGCACGGAGGTACGCATCTCCCGAATTAAAGGCATCTAAAGCCTCTTGGGAGAAACAAACGTCGTGTAGAACTGTCCGGCGACGCCTGTGGTTCATGGCACTCTCCACTTCAGAATTTGTGGCAGACAGCCTGTCCTCATCCTCTGTCGGAGGAGCGTCCGGTACGCGCCTTGTGCTCGCCTCCGCTTCCTAGCCAGCCGTTGGAGCCTGGCTGGTGGAGGCGTGATTGGCAACCTCTTCGGATGTAGTCCAGCGAGGTCTCTTCGTTCTGAAGATAGCACGAACGTTAATATGCCGTGACAGAATAACACCAGGGAAACAGAGGGTGCGCTATACCTTTGCGCCGGCATGTTAGTCCGGACTTCATTCCTTTTTGCCCCACGGGGCCCTGTGGCTCCTCGTTGGCTAGCCGCCACAGGTTCGGCCTCCTGCCTCGGAAAACTCCCCTGCAAAACACGGTTGTCGTCAGAAACACCGGAATACGCGAGAGTTCAATCTCTCTCGAGGGAATGAGACTCCGGCTTCTGTCACCTGGGAGGCCGGGATTAACCCTGGGTAATCAGCCGTGATGGCTACCAAGGTATTGTCCTTGCTTAGCTGATGGAACACCCCGTCGATAAGCTCCACCGATATGTCCGGATCCTCTTCGGAGTCCGGATCGAGGGACCGTTCTGGGTCCTCGGGCTGTGGAGGGTGGCTGTTTATATCCTTTACCTCCTATCGCAGTTCCTGCACTAAAGTCGTTAGACTACATATCTAACCGTGGGAGTATAGAACAAACAGGCAAGCGCAATTATTCACTTACCCAATTTGGAGGGTCGTACATAGTAAATCCGGCCTGCGGATTGACGCGGAGGAATTCCTCCTTTTCTCCCTTATACAAAGAGGATAAGATCTTTACTAAGGCGGCGGCTGAGTCCGTCCCCTTACGACCGTAACGTGTGGCGTCATCCTCCCCGTTGAAATCCCACATGGGGTGGCCTCTATATTGAAGCGGCTGCACCCCCCGCATAATGCATGCGGCCATGACTCCAATCATGGTTAGTCCGGAATGAGCCAACAGTCTTATCCGGCCCATCAGGTAAAGGACGTCTCTGTCACTTTCTCTCTGAGAGCTCCGCGGACGCCAGCTCAAGCGTTTCTTCAATGGAGCACTGTCGAACTCAGGGAGACCGACCCGGATAGGGTCCGGTAGAGGGACGTCATCTATGTAAAACCATTCCGAAGGCCAGTCCTCGGACGCCTTCTTTGGGGTTCCGGATAGGTATCCGGTCCCGGCGATGCGCCATACTTCGGCTCCGCCCACTTAATATATAGACCCCTTTTCATAACGGGGCACCAGGCAGAATAACCTCTTCCACAATGTGAAATGAGCCTCAACACCCAAAAATAGCTCGCAAAGGGCGACGGAACCCGCGATGTGCAATACGGAGGCGAGCGTGAGATTGTGCAGCTGGAGGCCGTAGAACTCCAGAAGCCCGCGGAGAAATGGGTGAATTGGAAATCCCAGTCCCCTTATTAGATAGGGGATGAGGCACACCCGCTCTCCTTTAGAAGGATTGGGGGTGCTCTCCGCTTGTTTTCCACCATTATAGGTGGCGAGACCAGCTCGGACCGGGACCATGTATGCCTGAGGGAGGAATCCCTTGGCCTGAAGTGACGCTAACTTGCTATGCGGGATGGTGCAACTCTCCCAGTCCCCGGGTTTGGGACCGGAGGGGCGAGGGGAGGAGCTGCGGCGGCTGGTCATGTTGGAATGGACCTTGGCTGGAAGTGCTCTGATGATAACTCACGGAAAGGAGAAGATGTGGTTTGGACCTGAATCCCCATCCCGTTAAATAGGTGGCTCGTTTATACGGCTAGGGGTGTGGATGTAAAAACGCCCCGGCTTTTCGCATTTGTTTGAACACGTGGAAGACGGCCATTATTGGGCATGGAAGCCAAAGAGCGCTACATTACAAAAATCGAACATTATTCCTACAGGTACACAAGATTTGGAGAGGAACCCGCCTTGCAATGCCGAACAATCTGCGCGCCGGACTCATCGTCATTGAAGCCTGGTTCGGGGGCTACTAAGGGAGTCCTGGATTAGGGGGTGTTCGGGTAGCCGGACTATACCTTCAGCCGGACTCCTGGACTATGAAGATACAAGATTGAAGACTTCGTCCCGTGTCCGGATGGGACTTCCCTTGGCGTGGAAGGCAAGCTTGGCGATGCGGGTGTTCAAGATCTCCTACCATTGTAACCGACTCTGTGTAACCCTAACCCTATCCGGTGTCTATATAAACCGGAGGGTTGTAGTCCGTAGACAATCAACTCCATACACAACAATCATACCATAGGCTAGCTTCTAGGGTTTAGCCTCCTTGATCTCGTGGTAGATCTACTCTTGTACTACCCATATCATCAATATTAATCAAGTAGGAGTAGGGTGTTACCTCCATCGAGAGGGCCCGAACCTGGGTAAAACAAAGTGTCCCATGTCTCCTGTTACCATCCGGCCTAGACACACAGTTCGGGACCCCCTACCCGAGATCCGCCGGTTTTGACACCGACAGGGACATCAAGCTTGTCGACATAATCCAAGTGATGTTGGTGCGCCGAATCCTTCCCTCCTAGAGCCGAAGCCATCCTCTATGGGATTTTAACCAAAGAAACACCATACCCTAGTGAGGCTTTTCAAAACGACTCATGAAGATGCCTGGAAGTTGCTTTTCAAGGGCAACGAGATACCGCCGGCCACTGACTCGGACCGGGGTCACGACATAAATCACCTCCCCAACGAGGTATGTCATTTTCAACACATCCCTTGCTTGCTTTTTTCAAGGATGATATCTAAGCTTTCATTACCATTGCTTTTTCAGTACTAGTTGAAGAAGGCGGAGCAGATCCGGTGTCTGGCTCCCTTGCCCGAGGAGCCAGTCATCCCGTGCTTAGCAAAGATGCTGGAGTCGGCACCTTATAAGGCACCAGAGAAGAAGGCCACAGGAAAGGCCAAGGGGGCCCAGAGTGGCCCCGCCGCAAGGGCAC
The DNA here is from genome assembly GCF_002162155.2 of Triticum dicoccoides. NCBI lineage: Eukaryota > Viridiplantae > Streptophyta > Magnoliopsida > Poales > Poaceae > Triticum > Triticum dicoccoides. The sequence continues at coordinate 85,463,908 of NC_041384.1, forward strand.
CTCGGACGCGACGTCCAAAGACAAGGCCCATTCCCCGCCGCCGAAGACGACTCGGGTGAGGAGGAGAGCGACTCTCCCCCTGATGGGGGGAGGAAGAAGAGGGCGGCCTCCGCAACTCTGGAGGCGGAGGCGCCCAAAAGGGGGAAGGGCTCCCTCGCGGATAACTCCGCATGGGACGTCGATGACAGTCCGGAGAGACGCCCTCGCGCTAAGCCTCGGGCCGCACCGTAAGTACTAATACCTTATCCGCCCATGAAGTTTCCCCTCCTCATCGTATTGAGATGATTGGTTATGTTATTGTAGTCTGGCCCACAATAGCCCTCCACGATCCTCGTCAGGAGGCTCGCTGGATTCCAAGGCGAAGGCCAGCGACTCCCCGCCAGCCGCACACTCCCCCAAGACCAGGGATGATGAGGAGGTGCTGTCCCGAAGGACTGTTCCCGGCGGGGGAGAGGCTCGGGAGGCGCCCGAAGGCGAAACCCCCATCGCCGGACACCAAGAGGAATCAATCCCCGCGGAGACTAGCGGGGAGGGCCGTATACAGTTTGTCCCTCAACCGGACTCCATTCCAGAGACCGAGGCAGCTCCGGAATCCAGCACGCACCCTCCTTCGAAAGAAGGGGGATGCATGTTCCGCCAGTGGCCCCTGTCCAACCAGGGCACCAGATAATCTACTGGAAGCACTGCGAGGCGCTTCCATTATGGATGAGCACCGTGTCCTTATTGGCATGGTGATTGAAAGGGTTCAGCCCGCCAAGAGCGGACTAACCGAGGCCTGCGGCAACCTGCTGACAGGTTTTAAGGTAAGTGATGCCAAAAGGAGAGAATCCCAATGTAGACAGCAGCCCTTGAGACACTGTCCGGTGTTCGAAAATAAAAAACCGGACCGAGGATCAATCTCCTATGACAGGAAACTAACTATCTTTTTCTTAAATGCAGGCGTCGTTGCTGGCCGCAGCCTCGGATACTGCCGAAGTCTCCGGACTGAAGCAGAAACTGGCGGAGGCCGAGGGAGAGCTAAGCCAAGTGAAGAGGCGGCTCCATGAGAAACAAGGTAGGCAATAACCTGTTATATATTCGAAAAGAAGAAAATGATATGCGATGACCAAAATGCCATGATTGGTATAGAAGCAATGACCAAGGTCGAGGCCCTGAGGAAGGCCCTGGCCGAAGCCGAAGGGAAGGCTGTCCAGCAGCAAGCCGCCCGTAAGAAGCTCAAAGCCCGGGTCGGCGAGGTCCAGCACGAGCTCTAGGAAGTGGTGAAGAAGTGTGAATCTTTGGAGCGCGAGGCATCGGCTCGAGAGGCCGAACTTACCAAGGCTCGTCAGAGCGCAGAGGCAGCACAGAATGAGGCCCGGGACACTCTCCAAGAGATCCAGGAGGCAAAGAAGATCACAACGCGTAAGGCGTTTAACATGCAAAACAAGTATGCAGAGAGGAAGTATCTTTTACTAACCCGGATTCAGAGTTGCCCAGGGCTTTTGTGGATCTGCCGCATACTGTATCTGATGTTGCGGAGTTCTTCCGAGCCAGGTAAGGGGATTCTCCGGAGAAGCTGTTCTGGTCGCAGTATGTTGTGCCAGAGCATCCAGTGGCCTTTGCCGATCAACTGAAACAGTTGGTCGAGCTGCATAGGATGGCCGAACTGGCCATGAAGGATTTAATAATCCGACTATGGCCAGCCAAAGCTATACCTAGCAGTTAATTTGGCCTTCTGAAGCAGGTTGTGGAGGCTTGTCCGCGGCTAGACATCGTCAAGCGATCAGTCTGCATCGAGGGTGTCCGTATGGCCTTCGCTCGTTGCAAGATGTGGTGGGCGAAGATGGACGCCATCGAGGTGGCCCGGGGGCCGCCGGAGGGCAAGGAGCACCGCACACCCGAGCGATATTTTGCGGATGTCCTGGAGGGATCTCGACTTGTAGCAACACAGTGCGGGAAGGACGTTATTCTCGAATGAATACATTCATATTTTGCCTTGTATGACGAAAACAAATCCTCTTTGTAATATAATTTTTATTATGTTTTGATTGTATCCTCTTGTGCGGCCGTGTTGTATGAAATCTGAGGGTTGGCCAGTCGTTGGCTTCTGCCCTCAAGTAGGTAGTACGAAGGTGTTCAAGATGGTATCTAAACAATCTTGATCCAATTATATGGTCCTTGAAGGAGTTGTTTAGCGCAACGAACCAGGCAACCAGACTATACGGCTTGAACGTCCTCACTTAGCCATAGGAGTTTTATAATAAAACATAGGCGTAGCCCCTGGTATACGAACCAGAGTGCTGTCAGCGTCTGATCAGGAAGTATGATCCTTCACGAAATGCGAAAAAACCTCCAATGATTTGAGACCTCCGAACAGCTCACCGGCTCTTGCCGCATCATGACAGTCAGTTTTTGGCTTTTTCTACTGAGGTACTCATCCGATTTAGACCAGGGCACAATCGCAGTAGTTCTCCCTTTACTACCCAAGACGATGTAGAGGAACGTAGGGTAGCAAGCACAGGAGCCGGGTAACCAGTTGTATTGACCAAAGACATGATTCGGAGCCAATGCATATAATGCTAAATTCGGGGTGCCGAACTATACTTATAAGAAGTGTTCGGACTTTTGTTGCCGTAATGTGGGGCGCTATAATGCCCCTGGCAAACATCAAAATGTACCAAAGTGTGCGGGTGCTACCTGATGGGGTTATCCACAGGGAAACTGAAAAAAAAGGAAAGAGAGAAAGAAAACAGAAAAGATGTAAAGGTAAAAAGCTGGGGTCCTATAGCTCCAGCTACAAACTGTTTACATTGTAATGTAATTAGTATGTCAAGGCGCATTGATACAAGTAGTGCAATAAGCAACAGACTATTTAACATGCCGAAACCAGGGAGAGCTGCATGTGGGTCCTGGAAGACAGGTAGAGTTATCATTAACGGAATCACCTAAAAAGTCCATGTATGTCTGTGCTCCTCTCTATCTTGGTGTATTTATCCTTCAAGAGGACCGATAACCAGACCACCGATGGGGCCTGTAGGATTAAAACCTGAAAGAAAACAAGCAAAAGTGAAATTATGTGTGTATCCGATGTCTGTTGAGCCGTGCCGTGGATCACAAGCTAGCTATGCCTCCGTCGGTGCCCATGGAATTTTGAGTGCGTAGTTATGTATGCGCAGCACGCAGGCCACCGCTTGATCGGGACTGAGACGGAGGCCGGATTGCTAGTCGAGCACCTGAAGAGCCAAGCTCTCCTGTTCCAGAGTAGTTCGGACCCTCTTAAGGGTGTCCGAGGGCTCGGCAGCCGAATGAAGGTTCTGCTTGAGAAGGCCGCTTTGTACTTCTGCTGCTAGGGTAGCTGTGTGCTCTTCTATACGGAGAGAGCATTCCGTATTGCCATTGACTGTTATGACGCCGCGTGGGCCAGGCATCTTGAGCTTGAGATAAGCATAGTGTGGTACTACGTTGAATCGAGCAAACACAGTTCATCCGAGAAGTGCATGATAGCCGCTGTGGAATGGGACAATATCAAAGACTAACTCCTCGCTTCGGAAGTTGTCCGGAGATCCGAAGACAACCTCTAGTGTGATTGAGCCCGTACAACGGGCCTCTACGCCTAGAATGACTCCTTTAAAGGTGGTCTTTGTAGGCTTGATCCTTGATAGGTTAATGCCCATTTTTCGCACTGTATCCTAATAGAGCAGATTGAGGCTGCTACCGCCGTCCATAAGGACACGAGTCAGGTGGAACCCATCAATTATTGGGTCTAAGACCAGTGCGGCTGAGACTCCATGTCGGTGTACAAAAGTAGGGGCTCTCCTTTTGACCCCTTTACTTGTGCGCGGGCGGTCAGAGCCACGTGCCGCGGCCACACTTAGTAGGGTAGAGGAGGGAAGCCGGAGAGAAGCCGAAGCACCAAGGCAAACAAGACAACGCCAAGGCCGAGAGCACAAAGACCAGAGGGACGAAGCGGGTTCCCTCAGCAAGACCCTTGCCGGGGCAGCTTCAGTGGCCCCGACAAGACCCTTGCCGGGGCAGCTCGCCCAACACAAACGGAGCACGCCACCCTTGAGCCCACGGTCTCCAACACCATCAACCACGTTGGGCCAGGGCTCGGGAGGCACCTCCATGGTGGCATGCAGATCTTTGTGAAGATAGAGAATACTCAAGATCAGATGAGGACCAGAAGACGGCGACCCTCGGCGGGATCCTAGCCGAGGAAGTCCACAAGGCCCCCGGCAAGACCCTTGTCGGGGATGACAGCAAGGCCCCCGGCAAGACCCATGCCAGGGATGATGGCAACGCCATGGCAGAGACCCTTGCCGGGGCCCCGGCAAGACCCTTGCCGAGGGCATCAGTAGAGCCACTGCTAGACCCGTACCAGCCAGGACTACCACCGCCGTTCGCATGCAGCTGCCAGCCCAACCAGCTGGGCAGGCACCTGCGTGGCAACATGCGGCTTCCAGGCCAAATCAGTAGGCACCTACGTGGCGGCGTGCGAACCTTCATGAAGGCCCTACCACCGCGCCACCTCAGCTGCCTGCCTGTCTACATGGCACTGCATGCATCGCTAGCCTGGACGCGTGTCGAACCGAGGAGGAGCGGCGACGGACGGGACGGGCCTCGTTCCTGTCCCCAATAAAGCTAAGGAACACCTAAGTGATGCATTAAATGTGTCTTGTCCTGTAATATGAGCGATAAGCTTGCAGTACTGTAGGCCTTTCCACCTCCTCTGTGCCACTATGGCAGCCCCTTTTCGACTATAAAAGGAGGCCTATGGCGTACTGGAGGGGGATTCGGCTCTTTTGAACTACACAGCCACCGTAGCTACTTCGAGAGCCCAAGAACACTCAATACATCCACCAAAGCAGGATTAGGGTTTTACACGTCCTCGCGGCCCAAACCTGGGTAAACGATCTTTGTGCTGACTGTTAATCCTGCTCTTCTCACGACCCCGCGCCCCAACAACCGTAGTATGGATTCTTGTGATCCCATAGGTGTCGTTTCCCACCGACATCTTTGGTGCGCCAGGTAGGGGGCGCAGTTGTGAGAATCTGGTCTAGCGGCCAGCTTAGCAGTTCCTCATGGCCATGGCTTCCAGAGAAGAAGACAGCCAAGGGAATGATGCCGCTTGCAAGAGCGAAGGACGCCAGTGCGGCGACAGGAAAGCTAAGTCATACGAAACCTTAAGCAATTTCCTTTTTATATATGAGGTTATTGTCCTTGGAGGTCCTGCCCTATGTATGAAAGCCTCCACGCAAAGGGGCCCTTCCGCAATTGGAAACGCCCTTGTTCTGTTTCAAGTCCGCTCAACAAATCAAGCGGCCGCGTCGAGAGTGGCAGGGTAGCCTTCCGCAATTGGCAACGCTCTCGGTTCTAACTCGAGTCAAACTCGACAGTTCGAGCAGCCGCGTTGAGAACGGTAAGGTGGCTCGCTCGGCAGCAAGCACACCCGACAGGCCATTGAGGATCCATACTCAAGGTGCCGCCCTGGGTTTACGCGCTGGCAAGCCTGCCCGTTTAACGTAGGGTAAACATACAAAGGGTAAGATCAAACAGGAAGATAACACGCATTGTACCAAAAGTGCTGCAGAGTTATATTACATCAATTGTTGTTGCGGTTCTAGCTAAAGATAAAAACTTTCTTGGTCATGAACCTACAGCGACAGTGGGAGACGGGGTGCCTAATCTCGGCGCTGGACCTCCACCCTCTCGATTTCACCGATGTGGCTGATGATGGGCTTGATACGCTCCTTGAGCGCCACGAGTTCCACACCCGCCGGCAAGCTGTCCAGCGCGGCGTCGAAGTCGATGTTGGGGTTCCAGTATGCCATCTTGGTGAGAACCTTGGTCATGGCACCCTGGCAAAGCCTCCGGGCCTCATTGGCCAGCGAGGCCCCCCGGTTGGCACGAAGCCGCTCCAAGGCACCGACAACCCTCTCAAAGAACAGGGTCAGGCTGCAGTTGGCGCTCAAGTTTGGCTCCAGGGTGTACCTCACATCTGGTATCCCCATGGTAGCTAGCTGCGTGGTGGCCTTGTCGGCAATGGCGGCGAGGCGATTGAGCCAGCGGTTCTTGCCCTCCACGTGCTCCTTGTGGGCGAGGGCGTCGTCCTTCCGCAGCTGCTTCTCGGTCTCCAGGTTCTTAGTCAGGGTCTCCTCCCGGGCCTTGCTCTCCGACAACATCCCCTCGAGACCCTCCAGCTTCAGCCTGAGGTCTTTGATGGAGTTGTTGGCCTCAGAGAGCTTCCCGTCCCTGGTGAGGACCATGCTCTACGCCTCCGTCAGGGCGCTGTTGAGCGTGTCCTCCTTGGACAGCGCCAGGACCTGGTTTTTCAGCCCGTCCCGCTCCACCTCCAGCTCCTTCGTCTTGTCGGCTGAACCTGGGCCTGGGCATTGAGTGCCTTCCTGTGCCTCTGCTCCAGCCCCTGGGTCCGCTCCGCGATGAGCTTCTCCACCTCCTCATCCTTGCCACGGAGCGTTGCAGCAAGCTTCTCCTCACGCGTGGCAAGGTCCTCCTCCTGGGAGTTCAGTGCGGCCTAGTGTTGGGCTCGAGCGGCCTCGGCTGCGGCGGCTGTCGGTGTCAAAACCGGTGGATCTCGGGTAGGGGGTCCCGAACTGTGCGTCTAGGCGGATGGTAACAGGAGACGGGGGACACGATGTTTTTACCCAGGTTCGGGCCCTCTCGATGGAGGTAAAACCCTACTCCTGCTTGACTGATCTTGATGATATGAGTATTACAAGAGTTGATCTACCACGAGATTGAAGAGGCTAAACCCTAGAAGCTAGCCTATGGTATGATTGTTGTTGTTGGTCCTATGGACTAAACCCTCCAGTTTATATAGACACCGGAGGGGGCTAGGGTTACACAGAGTCGGTTACAAGGAAGGAGATCTACATATCCGTATTGCCAAGCTTGCCTTCCACGCCAAGGAGAGTCCCATCCGGACACGGGATGAAGTCTTCAATCTTGTATCTTCATAGTCCAACAGTCCGACCAAAGGATATAATCCGGCTATCCGGATACCCCCTAATCCAGGACTCCCTCAGTAGCCCCTGAACCAGGCTTCAATGACGATGAGTCCGGCGCGCAAATTGTCTTCGGCATTGCAAGGCGGGTTCCTCCTCTGAATACTTCATAGAAGATTTTGAACATGAGGATCGTGTCCGGCTCTGCAAAACAAGTTCCACATACAACTGTAAAGAGAATAATATTTTCACAAATCTAATCTGCCGACGCATTCTGCAGTGTGACAACACACCACAGCCAGGTCACCATTCGAATTGTTTTTCACAAACAATCTCAGCGTGTTTCGTGAGGCGGTTTCCTTGGCACGTCTTGTCAAAGCAGAGATCGTGTCCCCTTATTACGGGATTCCCATCAATACGGACGTGGGTAACCCAACCGCGCCATCAATTACGGCACTTGGGGGATAAGCGAGTTTTACCAGGCTGGTGGGGGCGCATAGTTTCGTCCGCCCTTATAAAGGGATAAGGGTTCACCTTTTTATACTGACGCCTTCTTCCTCCTTGCTCATCCATTCTCGCGCACTCGAGCTCTAGCGCCCAAGTCCACATCCTTCTCCTCAACCCTCTCCAAACATGTTCGGAGCGGGAGGCAAGTGGATGGTCTCCTCCGTTACGGAGGGAGACATCAAAAAGCTGCGCGGGGCCGGATACTTACCCGCGGATATTGCGCACCGGCTGCCAGCCGCGGGGCAGATCGTCCCTACCCCGGAACCTTACGAAAGGGTGGTTTTCCTAACCCACTTTGTCCGCGGACTGGGGTTTCCCCTCCATCCATTCGTCCGCAGCCTTATGTTCTATTATGGGCTGGAGTTCCATGATCTAGCTCCGAATTTCATCCTCAACATCTCGGCGTTCATCGTAGTGTGCGAGGCTTTCCTCCGCGTCCGGCCCCACTTCGGCCTGTGGCTGAAGACCTTCAATGTCAAACCGAAGGTAGTAGGCGGCCAATGAGCGGAATGCGGCGGAGCCATGGTGGGAAAAATGCCCAACGTTACATGGCCCGAGGGCTCCTACGTGGAGACCATAAAGGGGTGGCAATCGGGGTGGTTCTACATCACCGAGCCGCGCGACACCAACTGGGTGGCGGCCCCCGAGTTTCGATCCGGAATCCCCACGCGGCTCACTTCCTGGAAGGAGAAGGGCCTGTCCTGGGGCTCATCGGTAGAGCTGGACGGACTCCAGAAGTGTATCCGGAACATGATAGGCAAGAAACTCAAGCTTGTCAACATAGTCCAGGCCATGCTCTTCCGCCGGATCCTCCCGTGTCAACGACGGGCTTTCAATTTATGGGAGTTCGACCCGGCCCAGCACCAGACTCTACGCGAGCTCTTCGACACGATGCATAAGGACGTCTGGAAGGTGCTGTTCAAGGGCGCCGAGGTCCCCCCTCCCCTTACCGAGGACCGCGGGCTAAGCGCGATGCGCCCTGCGAATCCGATAAGTTTCTACACCTCGTAGGGTATTTATTTTCCATAGTTTAACCATGTGCGGGGTCTGAGCTCCCATGCCTTTGACAGGACTGGGTGGAGACATCGGAGCATATTGACTGTCCGGCTCCTCTGCCCGAAGACCCTGCACACGCTCTCCTGACAGAGATGCGGACTCCGGCTCCTTATGAGGTGCCGGAGAAGAAGATCAAGAAGAAGGCCACGGGAAACCGAAAGAGTTCCCGGCGCCAGGTGGTATCGGACCCATCGTCTGATAACTCCAAGACGCACTCCTCCCCTGAAAACGAGGAGGAGGAAGATGACGGTTCTCCCCCTCCAGCCGGGGGAGACAGGAAAAGGAAGGCCGCCCCAACCGGGGAGGCCGGAGGGTCCAAGAAGGGAAGGACTCTCCTTCCGGACTGTTCCACCACCACCGCCGATGGCGAAGATGAGTGGTTACTCAGGGCCAAGCCCCTGGCGAAGTTGTAAGTATTCAGATACCAGAGTAACTCATAGCATACTTTTATTGCACTGCTTCTCCTAACATCGAATATGATCATGCAGTCCGCCCCGAGCCTGCATCGACGTATCCTCGTCGGACGGTTCCTTGGACTCGTCGGATATGAATAGGGAGTCACTTCCAACCGCCTCCTCTCCTCGCCCTACGGACAATGTCGAGGTATTGTCTCAAGGGGCATCGAACCGAGGGGAGGTAGTCCTGGAGGCGCCTCAAGGCGACCTTCCGGACTCCAGGCGCAAAGGGAGCAAGACTCCCAAGGGCTCCAAGTTCGGCCCTCAACCGAACACCGCGCCGGAACCTCCAGTGGTTCCGGGCAACGGCAGGCGGCCCCGTGCCAAGAGGGGCAAGCCGCCCGTGCCGGTGACCTCTGTCTATCCAGAGGCACCGGACAACCTGCTGGGAGCGCTTCACGGTGCTTCCATCGACGAAGAGCACCGCACTATCATGAGTGCGGTGATCAAGAAGGTTCAGTCCGCCAAGAGCGGACTGACTGAAGCCTGTGCCAGCCTTCTAACAGGCTTCTAGGTAAGTATTTAAAATATAGGAAAATATCACCGCATAGACAGTAGCCCCTGATGCTCTGTTTGGTGTTCATAAAGAAAAGCCAAATAGAGGGTCAAATAATATCTGCAGGAGTCTAATACAAGTATGTCTATATGCATATGCAGGCTTCGCTGCTGACCTCTGACGCACTGACTGCGAAGGTCGCCGCACTGAAGCAGAACCTCGAGCGGTCCGAGAAAGAACTCGGCCTTGCCAAGAGGCATCTCGAGGAGAACAAAGGTAAGTAATACCGTGTCTATATATATATATATATGTATAAAAAGATGTGGTTGCAAAATGATAGGATCATCATGGATGTGCCAGGGGCCACGACCGAAGTGGCGACCCTGAAGCGAGCGTTGTCCAAGGTCGAAAACAAAGCAGCCGAGGAGCGCACCGAGCGGGAGAAACAAGAGGCATGGGTGGGTGAGGTGCAGCAAGAGCTCCAGGCTCTCATGAAGAAGCACGGGACTTTGGAGCTTGACTCGAAGATGCGAGAGTCCGAGCTTGCCGCGGCCCTCGAGAGCACAAAGCATGCCAAGGCTGAAGCCCAAAAGGCCCTCCAGGAAATTGAGGTGATGAGGAAGATAGTGGCGGGTAAGGCATTGTAGGATCGAAAGTATGTCTAGAGGGGGGTGTTGGGGATATCACTACTGGGCGTAAACCGGCCTATCTGGGCCGGGTTAACTTCGTCAGTAGTTAAGTATGTTAAAATCCAAAAAGGCAGATGAGGGCTCAAGGCCCATAGCCGGTTCAAGGCCTGTAGCCGTAAACTGGCGTTAGTATTTAACTTGTATTGTAAGTTAGGAATAAGTAGAGACCAAACCGGACACATCTATGAGCCGGTATTGGGACTCTGTGAACCGACGGGCGTCACCCGTGTATATAAGGGGATGACCCGGCGGTGGTTCAAGGATAACAGACAACAACTCGAGACATAGGCGAAGCTTGTTTGCTCCCTCGTAATCGAAACCCCATCAATTCCATCACAACTAGACGTAGGCTTTTACCTTCATCGAAGGGACCGAACTAGTATAAACTCTCTTGCGTCCCTGTGTCCACTTTAACCCCTTCAAGCTAACCCGTCGCGATTGCTCCATGACTAAGTCCTTTCTCTAGGACATCTGCCGTGACAAAACCACGACAGTTGGCGCCCACCATGGGGCTATCGCACAATGGTTTCAAGTTCTTGGAGGGCCGCTTTGAAGGACTCGAGGGCTACGCCGTAGGCCGGATGACTAAGAGTCGTCGCGGCAAGCTTTACATCGACGATGCAGGCTGGGGCGCCGAGGCCGGCTCGGTTGAGTACGGGTACCAGGTCCCCTTTGGTGGCATACACGTTTTCATCAGAAAGATCGGAGAACCAGGCACTGAGTCGGATATCTGCACCGACCTCGTTGAAACGGCTCAGCATGCGCGATCTGCCCGGGTTAAACCGGCCATGAAGCGTGCCTTCGTGGGAGTCATCCATGGAGGAGGTCATGAGGATGGATCGGGATCTGGCGGCGAGACCGTCATTTACTCCAGCGATGAGTCATGAACCGGAGAAACCGAATCTCTATATCAGTTACAAGATGGCCGGATTGGGGGTTGTTCCGACGGCGACAGTATTTCGGACCCCTCTGATCTGCCCAACCGAGTTGGAATATTCATGGCCGGCACACAAGCAGCGCTTCATTCTTTGACCGCTGCGGCAACAACCTCCAGTTCAACAGCGGCGACGGCTGCCGGGGTAGGAGACCCTGTGCGCCCGCCGGCTCAAGTTCTATCAGAGCTATTTGATGCATTGGCTGTGCTTATGGAGGAAGCTAATCCGGCGGATCAGGACGTCCACAACGCGGAGATTGAAAAGGTAAGGGAACAGAGCACCCAGGCCAAGGCGGACCTAGCGGCTGAGGATACCAAGATGGCCACAGAGCGGGCCGCTCTAGACGCACAAGCCTACAGGCTCATGTTGGACCAGAACGTGTCGCATGAAGTCATGAGGAGGAAGTACCGATCCTGTTTGCCTCCGGTTTTCGAGGCCAGAGACCTTTTCAACACCCCGAGAGCAGGAACCGGTAATCCGCTGGAGGGAAACCGGGCGGAAGCTCCTGGGACCAGTGCGCCGGTTCAGCCTCGTCGGATGGATCCGCCTCGTCCAAACACCATTATACCTCAGGCTGTTTCAACACCTCCAGGTCACTACTCCAACCCAATGGACAATCTCGTCGCTGCTGCTGCACGGCTGGAGGCCATTCCAATTGAAGGTGACTCACCGCAGGCGATAGAGACGCGACAGGTCAAGGAGCTTCTTAGGACAGCTTTGGACCAACAGGAAGCATACTCGTACAGCCGCGACCGGATCCACTCGACCCCTCGCCCAAGCCGGAGCTATAGAAGGCGTATGGAGGAACCGGCGGTGTCAAGTAATGAACGACGTGGAGCACCCCGCGGCAACAACCCGGCGGGTGGTGCTGATAACGCTCAGGAAGTGGTGGACCGGGCCCGAGCACGCAGGGAGGCCAAGTTAGCCGCACAATATCAGGCTCGGCAGCTTACGCCGGTTCGTCCAACTATTTTGGTCGAACCCGGTGTTACTTCTAGCTCTTTGGGGGTGCCTTGCCTTGTCCCCGCTTTACGCAATGTGCGCCTACCCAAGGATTTCAAGGGCCCGCGCAAGGTACCAAATTACACGGCGGATCAACCCCCAGAGACATGGGTGGAGAGCTATGAGATGGCCATGGAGATGCTGGATGTGGATGATGTGGCATGTGCCGAATACTTCACCATGATGCTTGAAGGAACGGCCCGCACTTGGTTAAAAAGCTTACCGGCCAATTCTATCAGTTCATGGGCCCAATTACGAACCCGGTTTATCAATAATTTCAAGGACACATGTAAGCAGCCCATGTCGATAGTAGACTTAGCTGCCTGTGTCCAGGAGGAAGGAGAATCAACGACTCATTGGGTGCGCCGGGTCTCACAAGTGTTGCATTCATCAGACCGCATCAATGCTGACACCGCAGTCTTAACCCTAGAAGGCAACTGCCGGTTTTGGCCCCTAAAGCTGAAGTTGGGACGGATGAAGCGCCATTGCAATGACATGGGGACCCTCATGGCTGCATTGGTAAAGTATGCTGATTCTGATAGTACCAAGGATCCCGAATCTGATGATGACAAGGCAGGGAAGGGAAAGAGGAACAACAACTCCAAAGGTCAGCAGCATCACTGGACAGGCAATGGTGGTGGAGGCAAGCATAAAGCGGATGGTAACTTGGACTTTGTGGCTAATACCAACGCGCAGGATAGTGGCCAGCGACGCAAGGGTAAACCGAAAAATCGCAGTGGGGCACCCAACCCTAACCCGGATCGCCTAAATTATCTATTGAGCCAGCCCTGTCCAAGACATGGGACGAAGGAGGTACCAGCAAACCACCTTTGGAAGGATTGCTTTATTATGCAGGAGTTCAAGAATTCTAATGCTTTTCGGTATGATCACGGCTCCGGCGGTGGCTCAGGATCCGGGCCGGGTTATGGTGGAGGAAATTTCGGTTCAGGATTTAATGGTAATCCGGGCAGACATAATAATCAAAATAATCAGAACAACCAGGGTGGTTATAACCATCAGCAGCAACAGTCAGGTTACCAGAGCAACCCAAAGCAGTTGAATAGTGGGCAGTACCATGTTTTCACCACGTGCTTGGACAAGCGAGACCGGAAGGTTCAGAGGCGTGCGGTCAACTCTGTTGAACCGGCCGTGCCCCGTTATCTACGCTGGTCTGAGCAGCCAATCATATGGAGCAGAGAGGATCACCCTCCCCAGGTTGATAATCCGGGTCAGTTGGCTCTAGTGGTGGCACCTCAGGTGGGAGGTTACAAGTTCACCAAACTGCTCATGGATGGAAGGAGCAGCATTAATATCTTATACTATGAGACCTTCCATTATATGGGACTAACAGATAAAAATCTCAAACTGTCTAATACGGTGTTCCATGGTGTAGTACCTAGCAAGTCAGCATATCCTGTTGGTAAGATAGCTCTGGAAGTGGCCTTTGGAGATGATCATGATTCCAGGTCGGAGACATTGATGTTTGAAGTGGTGAAAATCCAAAGTCCATATCACGCCCTGTTTGGGCGACCGGCCTACGCCAAGTTTATGGACGACCCTGTTATGTGTATTTGCAGCTCAAGATGCCGGGTAACAAGGGGACAATAACGGTTCATGGAAGCCGTAAAATCGCTTTGGAGTGCGAGGAAGGAGATGCGCTTACGCAGAGTCGGTTTGTGCCACCGAGGAGCTGAAGTATTATAAGGACAGTGTTGATCTGGCGGACATGACTCCATTAAAAAAGCCAACTACGGAGCATGATCCGGCCCTGAAGTTCAAATCGGCAGCAGAAACTAAGCTTGTTGACTTCGTACCTAGCGATTCATCCAAGCAGTTCAGCATCAGTGCCAACTTGGACCTGAAATAGGAAAGCGCGCTCATCGAGTTCATCCGTGAGAATCGGGACATTTTTGCATGGAAGCCCTCTGACATGCCAGGTGTACCGAGGCAACTCGCTGAGCACACCCTTAATGTGGATCCTAAATACAAACCGGTGAAACAGTTCCTCCGCCGGTTTAACGAAGAAAGACGCAAGGCGATTGGAGAAGAGGTAGCCAGGCTCTTAGCAGCTGGTTTTATTGTTGAAGTTTTTCACCCTGAGTGGCTTGCCAATCCGGTGCTAGTCCTTAAGAAAAACGGCACCTAGCGCATGTGTGTGGATTACACAGATCTTAATAAGGCTTGTCCAGCAGATCATTTTGCCCTCCCCGTATTGATCAAATCATTGAGGCTACGGCGGGTTGTGAGCGTTTAAGTTTTTTGGATGCATATTCTGGCTATCATCAGATCAAAATGGCAGTTAAGGACCAGGAGAAGACGGCATTCATAACTCCCTTTGGAGCCTTCTGCTATGTGTCTATGCCCTTTGGGCTCAAAAGCGCCCAGGCAACTTATCAACGGTGTGTACAAAATTGTCTTCACAAGCAGATTGGCCGAAATGTACATGCTTACGTGGATGATATCGTGGTTAAGTCCAGGGAGAAGGAGACTCTGGTTGACGATTTGAAGGAAACCTTTGATAACCTAAGGACGTACAAGATGATGCTTAATCCGGACAAGTGTGTCTTTAGTGTACCGGCGGGCAAGTTATTGGGTTTTCTGGTGTCCAACAGGGGAATTGAGGCTAATCCAGAGAAAATCACAGCCATCACCTCCCTGGCTAAACCGAAGTGTATCAATGATGTTCAACGCCTGGCAGGCCGGATTGCCGCGTTAAGCCGGTTTATCAGCCGCCTTGGTGAGAAGGCAATCCCTTTGTATCAGATGTTGAAGAAGACGGATCAGTTCGTCTGGAGTTCTGCTGCTGATGAAGCATTTGAGGACTTAAAGCGGCAATTGGCCAATCCGCCTGTGCTCGCCGCTCCCATTGACAAGGAGCCGTTACTGCTATATGTCGCTGCTAATGCTTGTGCGGTCAGCGTGGCTATTGTGGTGGAGCGAAAGGAGGCAGGTAAGGAGCATCCGGTTCAACGTCCGGTCTATTATATCAGCGAGGTACTCATTGAGTCCAAGCAAAGGTATCCGCATTGGCAGAAGCTGGTGTACGGAGTTTTTATGGCAAGCCGGAAGCTTGAGCAATAATTTCAAGGGCACCCAATTACGGTGGTCAGTTCTGCTCCTTTGGGGTATATCATCCAGAACCGGGAAGAAACTGGCCGGATTGCCAAGTGGGCTATAGAGCTTGGGCCGCACGGATTGAAGTATGTGCCTCGGACAGCGGTGAAGTCTCAAGCACTGGTTGATTTCATCAATGATTGGACGGAAATGCAACCACCTGAGGAAAAGCCGGATCACACATATTGGACCATCCATTTTGACGGATCCAGGCAATTGGAAGGCTCGGGGGCTGGAGTCATATTAACTTCCCCACGAGGTGCTAAGTTTTGTTACGTTCTCCGCTTAATGTTTCCTTTACTAACAATGCAGCTGAGTATGAAGCCTTGCTCCATGGTCTCCGGATGGCTAAGGAGATGAACCTAAGTCGAGTTAAGTGTTTCGGTGACTCGGACCTCGTGGCTCAACAAGTGTCTGGCACTTGGGACTCCAAGGACCCACTCATGGCAGCATATCATCATGAGGTGGATATTGTTGCAGGTCATTTTAAAGGATATCAGGTGGACCACGTGGACCGACGGAAGAATGAAGCGGCGGACGCTTTAAGCCGACTGGGCTCTCAGCGCAAACCGGTCCCGCCCAATGTTTTTCTGGATGTGCTGCACAACCCGTCGGTCAAGCTCCTTGGTGAAGCGGATTTGGCTATTCCTGATCCGGAGGCTCAATTGGTGGCAGCTCTTCATGTCATTCCGGATTGGACTCTTCCTTACCTGGCGTACATGAACCGGGATGAGTTACCAGAGGATGAGATTCTGGCCCGACAGATAGTCCGGCGGTCCAAGTCCATGACTATTTCAATGGCGAGTTGCATCATTGCAGTATATCAGGGGCGTTTCAACGTTGTGTGTCTCCTGAAGAAGGCTGTGAAATTTTGCATGAGATCCACGAAGGAGATTGTGGTCACCACGCCAGTTCAAAATCTTTGGTAGCTAAAGCATTTCGCCATGGCTTCTATTGGTTAACTGCTCATGCTGATGCGGAGGATCTGGTCAGACAATGTGACGGCTGCCAAAAGTTTTCAGACGTGCTCATGTGCCGGCTCAAGAATTGAGAATGATTTCAATTACTTGGCCGTTTGCGACTTGGGGGCTGGATATGGTTGGGCCTTTCAAAAGGTCCAAAGATAAGAAGACCCAACTCCTGGTGGCGGTTGACAAGTTCACAAAGTGGGTGGAGGAAGAACCGGTTAGCAAGTGTGATGCGGCCACGGCGGTTCAGTTTATCAAAAAAGTGATTTTCCGGTTTGGCTTTCCACACAGTATCATCACAGATAATGGTACCAATTTGTCCAAGGGTGCCATGAAGGAGTTCTGCGAACGGGAGCACATCCGGCTTGACGTTTCATCAGTGGCACACCCACAGTCCAATGGTCAAGCAGAAAGGGCTAATCAAGAGATCTTGAGAGGCATCAAGCCCTGTCTCATGGTTCCTTTGCAGAGAACACCGGGTTGTTGGGTAGAAGAATTGCCATCTGTGTTATGGAGCATCAGTACCACACCCAACAGATCAACAGGATATACACCGTTCTTCATGGTTTACGGAGCGGAGGCGGTTCTCCCCAGTGATATCCGTCATGATTCACCTTGTGTGACGGCTTATGTTGAAGCAGACAATGAGACAGCACGGCAAGATGCCTTGGACCGGTTGGATGAAGAGCGTGACATAGCAGCCGCCCGATCGGTGATTTACCAACAGTATCTTCATCGTTATCACAGTCGTCGAGTCAGAACCAGAACCTTTCAGGAAGGAGATTTGGTGCTTCGGCTCATCCAAGATCAGACTGATATGCATAAGCTATCCCCACCTTGGGAGGGGCCTTTCGTGGTCAGCAAGAATCTGCACAACGGGTCATACTATCTGATCGATATTCGAGAGCATAAAGACTCACGTACATCAGAGGAGGAGACCAACAGGCCGTGGAACATAGCTCATCTTCGGCCTTACTATACCTGAGCCATTGGCTCTACTTATGTACATATTACAATGATGTATATATTATGATTAAATATAATAAACCGGAACCTCAGCTAAAGCGGGGTATCTGTTCTTTTACATCATGTGTGGTTACACGGAGTCGTTCTAAAGCGGCCTCCGGTTTACCCCTTGAGTTAGCTTTTCAAAAGCATCATGTTATATCACTTGGGGGCTTGGTCGTGTCTGAACCAATGCAATACCTCTTGATAGGCGAGAGCCACCAGATCACTTGGGGACTTGGTCACGTCTGAACCAGTCATGCCTCTTGATCGGCCTAAGGCCACAGAATCACTTGGGGGCTTGGTCGAACCCGAACCATTGCCATGCCACTTGATCGGCATAAATGCCACGGTTTCATTTGGGGACCTGGCTGACTTGAACCATAGCTACACCTATCGGGAGCTTGGTCATGTTCGACCATGGTAACGCCATCTGATCAGCTCAAATAAGCCTCTTTTTGCAAACGTTTTTGTCATTGCCTTTGCTTTACACTTTTCTTTGAAAGATATTTCTTTCTTTTTATTACGTTTTTTAAACCGACAAAATTTTAAACCGGTTCACACTGTCTATTGACGGAACACGGTCCATTTTAATCCGGAGACTATTTGCTCAGTTTTTGTTAACATCCTCTTACAGAGTAATACAGTGTTTATTATAACCCGGCACGGTTTACATGGTAAACCGGCATCATATATATACAGGAGCTGCTATCTCCTCCAACAGTGTGGGTTTATAAAACTCCGCTTCAAGATTGGCCAAACCAACTTCACGCCCAACGATAGCAGGTATTATGTATCTCAAAAATTTGGTCATATACTTAAAATTTCGGATGTTTTGATTTCATGTATGCAGACATCATATTCCGCCTGACGGTACAACCGCGGTGGCACTTTAAGATTTTTTATTGCAGAAAGTACTTTGGAAAATTCACCACCCAAAGGAAGAGCAAGTTGCAGTAATTATGCACGAAGGCATATCAAAGGTATCAGCTAGCCTATTACAGGGCAACACGGTGCCCACAATAAGATCATTGTCTTTCGCAAGGGAGAAGCAGTTTTAAACCGGCTTCCGGTTCGAGCTTGGTCACCAGCCTGGCCTGATGGTTGTGGATCATACCGCACCGCTTCAGCTTCAGTTTCTCTACCCAGCGGCTGGAAATCAACAGTTGTCCAGTCGATTCCCATTAATGCTTGAAAGACAGCTTCATCATGGATCAGCAACGACGGGTCAATATCGGGAGCGTAAGTATGCTTACGGATTGGAGGGATAAGATTTTTTGCTTCATGAATTGGTGCAGCTATTCGCTTGTTTTGATTGTCGTATTGGGCTTGATAATGAGACAAGTCTGCTTCTTCAGCCAATTGACAAGCTAGCGGACGCACCTCCCGGTTTATTGCTCGCAGATCCGATTCACTAAACTCTGACCTGTCTTCTTTCAAGCTGGGATAGCCCTGAGCCGCTTCAATAGGGTCAAAATCCGGCACCCAAGCTTTTGCCCGGATTAAGGCATTGATCACACCGGTTTGAGCAGCAGATTTCTTCAGCTCTTCAACCCGGGCAGGAAGCACCGACAGTTTCATCAGAGTGTCCTGAATCAAAGTGGGCGCCGGTTTGTTGTGGGATGCAATACAGATGATTCGTTGTGCACCAGTGTACAGTTGTTCGATCAACGTGTAGGCGGCTTTCAGTTTCTTCCGCACATCTGACCCCAAGTGACCAATGCTTGTCCCTGAAATATCACCAAGGGTTAACAAACCGGTAGCTCTGTAAGACGGCAGAATCAATTCAGAAGTCAAACCGGCTTACCAAAGATAGCAGTGGTCATGGCATGCACGTGCCGCTTTATGCTGGTCAGTTCATCCGCCACCGGTTTTAGTGCAGCATCGGCATCTTCTGCTCGTTTGATTAAAGCGGATTTTTTAGTGGCCCAGTCCGCCCGCTTCTTCTTGAAGCTCTCCTTAAGCTGTTCCATGGCGCTTAAAGCGCTGGTTAATTCCTCTTTTGCTTTGGAGATTTCAGCTTGTTGGGATTTCAGATTTTCTTGGAGATCGGCGACTTGGCTTTCTTTCGTCTTCAGCTCAGCCTGCATGCAGACAGTTATATGATTCAGCAAAACGGTACAAGGATTGAAGTACCAACCACATAACAAGTTATGCACTTGGCACTTGGGGGCTAATGCATATTCGATCTTCATCTTTCAATTGCTTACAAAGTCCCAAGATCAATACAAGTATTCAACTTAGCACTTGGGGGCTAATGGCTATTTGCTCGTATATATTCTAGTGTGGCAATCTCAATTACTTAAAGTCCCGGTTTAACTACACTAAGTTGAACCGGCCCTTGGGGACTACATCAGCGAGTTTCAAAGCATTAAGATTTATATTAGTAAGTCCCGGTTTGAAAGAAGATTACAAACCGGCCCTCGGGGGCTAGGAGCATCAACAAGAATTGAAATATACAAGCAGGAAAGGGCATATGGAAGTTACCTCATATTTATCTTTCATCATGTTAACCAGACCGGCTTCATAGTCATGACTGGTATACAGCCGGTTCAGGTAGCCGGAATGGATATCTTGGGTGTTCAAAGCAGCGTAAGTCGCCAGATCAGCATTCCACTTGCCTTTGCCAAAGGCAGCAAATTCTTCCTTGGCAGTATGTTTGGACAAAGCGACAGGATTGCTTGGCTCTGTATGGCCAATGCCAATAATGACAACCTCATCATCCTTGGCATCGCCGGTTTGCACTGGGGCTGTTGGCTTGTCAGCAGGCTTTGTCGGACCGGTGGATTTCTCAATCCGGATGGAGCTTGTGGGCTGATTGACAGGACTTGAGGTATCAATAGGTCTCTCTTCAGCAATAAGATCGTCGTCTTGCTGCGGTGGATCATTGGGTATATCCTCAGGAATAGCCGCCTCAAGATCTGGTGTTTTGCCCGGTTCAAGGACGGCATCTTCTTCGGCCGCTTTGTCCAGGCGAGCCTTCTTGCTTGGCCTAGACTTGGCCCTGAAAGGAATAACAAAATCAAATACAGCATATGTTCCAAGGTGATGTACTGCAAATATTATGATAAGTATAGCTTACCCAAGCACCATTTTGAGCGGTGGTAGCTGAGTAGTCGATGACTCGCCAAAGGATGAGTGGGAAGTAACCTGGTAATCGGAGTCAAATGGATTAAGAGGTTGACGAAAGCAGCCCGCTTTAGGACAAGCACTGACAAGCAAATTAGAGACCTCTGAACGGCGTTTCCGAACCGGACTGTTCGGTAAACCGGCGGAGGTAATTACCTGGCCGTTGTGCCGGGTTGTGCGACGAGCTTCGTGCTGTTGGGTCTTCATAAGAAATTTGGGATCCAAATAAGCAAGACGATGAGAAAATTTAACTTTCCGGTTTGCCTGACGGACTTTTAGTGAAGGCAAAGGTTCTGAATCGGAAGAGAATAATTACCTCTGCAGCATCAGCATGGCTGGCTTCGGCATCATCTTGACAAATATCATCATCAATAAGACGCATGAAAAATAAGCCAAGTGAGTCAAGCCTTACCTCAAGGTCCGGATTATCCACATCATCATCAGGGGCCGGATTAGAGGATGTAGTGGTTCTTTTCCTATGGGCAGTCTTCTTCACAGCTTTAGTCTTTTGCCGGGTTGCTCTTTCCGGTTTGTCTGGTTTTTCTGGTTTCTCCTGTGGCAATTTCTTGCTCCAAAACGGATCATTGCCCTGGTTACACAGACACTGATATTAAACAATGACCAGATATATCAATAACAGATTCAGCAAAAAGAAAAATCAAACTCTTACAGCTGGCGGTTTGTTGGTGGCACAGAAGGGAAGCAGGCCGGTTTTAGCACAGATGTGTTCCGGTTCATTCAGCATCTTATTCACAGCCTCTGTGATTTCTTCGTCGGTGAGCTGCATGTTGGCATGTCGCAGTGGGTCATCAACACTGCCAGTATACTCGCACATCAAACTGGAGCACTGACTAAGGGGTAGTATGCTCCATGATATCCAACAGCAAGCGAGATCAACCCCTGTTAAACCGTTGGCCATAAAGGCTCTAAGCTTGGACAGTTGAGGAGTGTATTGCTTCTCTCTTTGACAGACAACCTTTGTGGAAAGGGGTGTGTATTGCTAAGCCGCTCCGGACGAAAGCCAGGCAAAGGATTTTCACCAGCAGGGGAGGTGTCTTTGCAATAGAACCATGTTTGATTCCACTCTTTGGGGTGGCTATGCAGTTTGGCATGAGGGTATATGACCTCTTTCCTTTTCTGAATCGCCACACCGCCCAATTCCGTATTGGAACCATCAGAAAACTCAGTACGGCGGTTTAGATGGAAACAGTCTCTGAACAACTCCACTGTGGGCTCCTCTTGAAAGAACGCCTCACAGAGCACTTGGAAGTGACACATGTTGGTAACAGAGTTGGGACCAGTGTCTTGTGGGTGGAGTTGAAAATCGGCTAAAACGTCCTGGTAAAATTTAGAACCAGGCGGCTTAAAGCCCCGGGCTAAGTGATCTACGAAAATGACGACCTCTCCTTCTTGAGGTGTGGGAGGGCATTCTTTGCCAGGAGCCCTCCAATGGATGGTATCTTTGCTGCCTAAGGCGCTGATCAGGACTAAATCATCCAGTTGAGCCTCTGTGACGCGAGAAGGAACCCAGTTGCACTCATATACTTGCTTGGCCATGATGAAATCTACAAGGTAGATGATCCCGGTTTAAAAATGCATTGATTAAGGTACATTGGTATGTGCAATGTTAAACCGGAGACAGATCTATCTAAACCGGAGTTTTATGAAGCAACAACATCTGGCGGTTCAACAAGGGGACTAATGGTATATACCGGTTTGGCAATTTTTTTCTACAAAGTTAAACCGCCTGGTCTAAACATTGAAGCAGATGAATAAGTTTACAGAAATAGATTTCACAAGACTTCTCTACAGCGATGGATCTGAAGCAAGTTCAGAAAAGAAGGAAAATATTCAAGGTTCAAAAAAGAACAGTACTGAATTAATGGGCAGAGATACATATAGATCTATGGACTTGAGGCATGAAACTGAAGGCGGATGCTAAAACCTACCGCTACGCAGAGCAAGGATTCACAGATGCATCTAGGAGCTATCGTATGAACATGAAACAGGCGATGAACACTAGAAGAACATGAAACCCTAGAGCAGATCTGTGTTTAAAAGAACAGAAAACTTACTGGAGATGAGAAAGATGCGAAAGGTTGCCGCGGTGCTCTGGTGCGCCCAGGTTGATGCAGCGGCCAAGGTTGATGCAGAGGTTGATGGTGGCGGCGGAGCTCCGAAACTGGGCGAAGCGAGGAAGACGAAGCAGAAGGGCACGGAGGGGGAAAAGAAATGACCCTTCGGTCCTATTTATAAGGCAAGGGACAGGAGTCAGGCGCGAAAATCAAGGGACCGTGGGTCTGGAAATGAAGATGTCGCCTTAATTGTCGCAGACCTATTAAGGTCCTTTATAACAGGTGACGTCACGCCGGTTTACAACGACCAGAGAAGATGACGTCACGGTGGTTCAACAAACTACAAGAAGATATTGAAGATGAAGATTTTTGCCAAAGGATTGACATGAACATGTTCAAATCAATCTGGGGCCTAATGTTGGGGATATCACTACTGGGCGTAAACTGGCCTATCTGGGCCGAGTTAACTTCGTCAGTAGTTAAGTATGTTAAAGTCCAAAAAGGCAGATGAGGGCTCAAGGCCCATAGCCGGTTCAAGGCCTGTAGCCGTAAACCGGCGTTAGTATTTAACTTGTATTGTAAGTTAGGAATAAGTAGAGACCAAACCGGACACATCTATGAGCCGGTATTGGGACTCTGTGAACCGACGGGCCTCACCCGTGTATACAAGGGGACGACCTGGCGGCGGTTCAAGGATAACAGACAACAACTCGAGACATAGGCGAAGCTTGTTTGCTCCCTGGTCATCGAAACCCCATCAATTCCATCACAACTAGACGTAGGCTTTTACCTTCAACAAAGGGGCCGAACTAGTATAAACTCTCTTGCGTCCCTGTGTCCGCTTTAACCCCTTCAAGCTAACCCGTTGCGATGGCTCCACGACTAAGTCCTTTCTCTAGGACATCTGCCGTGACAAAACCACGACAGGGGGTGATTAGACTACTTGACCAAATAAAAATCTAGCCTTTCCCAAATTTTAGTTCTTGGCAGATTTTAGCTATCTTAGCACAAGTCAAGCAATCTCCACACAATTCAAGCAAGCATGCAAAAGAGTATATGAGCAGCGAAAAGTAAAGCATGCAACTTGCAAGAATGTAAAGGGAAGGGTTTGGAGGATTCAAACGCAATTGGAGACACGGATGTTTTTGTCGTGGTTCCGATAGGTGGTGCTATCGTACATGCACGTTGATGGAGATTCAACCCACGGAGGGTAACGGTTGCGCGAGTCCACGGAGGGCTCCACCCACGAAGGGTCCACGAAGAAGCAACCTTGTCTATTCCATCACGGTCGTCGCCCACGAAGGACTTGCCTCACTAGCGGTAGATCTTCACGAAGTAGGCGATCTCCTTGCCCTTACAAACTCCTTGGTTCAACTCCACAATCTTGTCGGAGGCTCCCAAGTGACACCTAGCCAATCTAGGAGACACCACTCTCCAAGAAGTAACAAATGGTGTGTTGATGATGAACTCCTTGCTCTTGTGCTTCAAATGATAGTCTCCCCAACACTCAACTCTCTCTCACAGGATTTGGATTTGGTGGAAAGAAGATTTGAGTGGAAAGCAACTTGGGGAAGGCTAGAGATCAAGATTCATATGGTTGGAATGGAATATCTTGATCTCAACACAAGTGTAGGTGGTTCTCTCTCAGAAAATGTGTATTGGAAGTGTAGGTATGTTCTGATGGCTCTCTCAACGAATGAAGAGTGGGTGGAGGGGTATATATAGCCTCCACACAGAATCTAACCGTTACACAGAATTTGCCAAACTCGGTGGGACCGAATGGTTAAACTCGGTCGGACCGATTCAGCAAACCTAGTGACCGTTAGGATTTTCGGTGGGACTGAGATGCAACTCGGTAGGACCGATATGGTTAGGGTTAGGTCATAACGTAATCTCGGTGTGACCGATTACACAAACTCGGTGGGACCGATTTTTGTAATAAGCTAACCAAAGAGTTGGTCAGGTAAACTCGGTGGGACCGATTCGCTCATCTCGGTGAGACCGAAATGTTACAAAAGGGAAACAGAGAGTTTACATTGCAATCTCGGTGGGACCGATCGCTCATCTCGGTAAGACCAAAACGTTACGAAGGGAAACATAGAGATTACAATCCCATCTCGATGAGACCGAGATCCCTATCGCTGAGACCGATTTGCCTAGGGTTTGTGGCAGTGGCCATGACATTTGAAACTCGATGGCGCCGGATAGAAAGAATCGGTGGGGCCGAGTTTGACTTTTGGTTTTGGTCATATGTGGATGTGGGAAGGTAGTTGAGGGTTTTGGAGCATATCACTAAGCACTTTGAGAAAGCAAAGCCATTAAGCAACACCTCATCCCTCCTTGCTAGTATTGGCTTTTCCTATAGACTCAATGTGATCTTGGATCACTAAAATATAAAATGTAGAGTCTTGAGCTTCAAGCTTGAGCCAAACTTTTTGTCCTTAGAATTTTGAGGGATCCACTTTCCTCATCCATGCCATGCCATTCATTGAGCTTTTCCTGAAATATTAATCTTGGAATAATGTTTAGCTCAATGAGCTATATGTTGTTAGGAATTACCAAAACCACCCAGGGATAGTTGCACTTTCAATCTCCCCCTTTTTGGTAATTGATGACAACATATAGATCAAAGCTTCGACAAATGATAATAAGAGTGAAAGATATTGTCGCTTTGAGAAGTATGTGAAAAGCAAGAGCTCCCCCTAAATTTGTGCATATCTTAAGATTTGCTTTGGACTGCAAATGCACAATGAGTTAGGATCATGGGTTACTCTTCCATGTCACATACATCTTGGTGGAGCGCTCAAAATGATAAGAATTAAATACATGCACTCATCATCAAGCAAAGTGAATGATCATATAAGGATAAGTAAGATAATATCATATAACAAGCATAAGTGTAGCTTATGATCAACCACATGATCATCAATGTCTCACAGATAATAGCATAGTATCTCAAGCAATCAAAAGACAAACAAAGTTCAACCACCAAAGCAAGAGAGAATAAAAAGCAACGCTCTCTCTCGAAACCTATGATCTATACAGTTTTCTCCCCCTTTGGCAGCAAGTTACCAAAAAGTTCATAGAAAATGCATAGCACTAAAACGTCTTTCAAGCTTGGTCTTCAGGTGGTGGTGTCCGGAGAACGCCAAGGACGAAGGCTTCAGTCGAAGTAGATGGAGCTGATGGAGTTGGTGCTGGAGCTGGTTGCGCTGGAGCTGTAGCTGGTGCAGATGAAGTGACTCTAGTGTCTAGAACAGGCACTGCAGCAGATCTCTGAGCTCGAGGCACTCTGGCAAATGCATCAGTGGTTGTCTTGCCCTTCCTCTCCTTCATGTCATCCTGTAGCTGCTCCACAACAGACTGAATCTCAGTTACTTTGACATCTAAATCATAGAATTTTTGTTCCATGATTCTTTCCAGGCTCTCCTGGTTTTGAGTTAGGGTGGCCAACCCCTTCTCAATCCTTAGAGATGATGCTATCAAATAACCAAGCTGGTCCTGCTTGCTTTTCAAAAAGTACTCAGATGCCTCCTCTTGAGTTGGCATCTTGGCAGCCTTCTCTTTCTTTGCTTTCTCCTTCTTCTCTTGAGCTTGTACTGATGATGGTTCATTCTCATTCATCACAACTTGATTGTCCTCAAAGTCAGGATAGATAGGCAAGTGTTCCTTATCCGACAGGTATGTGCCTGTGCCCATCTTTGAGTTTATCAACTCCTGGATCTGTGGGGCATATCCACAACTTCTTTTCTAGTCAGCTGCAGTCCTCTTGATAGTCTCAACTATAAGGCTTATGACCTTGAACTTCTGTGGCACATCAAATATATGTAGCAAGTTAATTGCATGGCCTCTGATCATTCTGTGATCACCAGACTTGGGCAAGAGAGTGTGCCTAAGGATCCAATTGATTGTAGGCAGCCCTGGCAGCAAGTGTTTTACTGACCCAAACTGGTGAGTCTCAAGATCATCTTCAGGAATATCCTTGTACATGTTTGCCATAGAGTTGTGATCCATATTCTTCTTGGCATAGACATCCAAGTCATCTTCTTCTTCCTTAGGAGCATTGATTAGATTTGCCCATTCTTCAATAGTTGAGTGGTACCTTGTACCTTCAAACATCCATACTATCCTGCCATCTGGATAGAAGTGTGCTGTGGAGTAGAATTGCATTACGAGCTCCTCATTCCACTTTGTGAGCTTCTGCCCAACAAAGTCTGCAACTCCACAAGCACTGAAGTTGTCAAACACACCAGGATAGTGTTCCTCATTTTCCTTGATATACTTCCGGTCGACCCACCTCATTTCACACACTATAGGCTTCTTGTCCAACAACACTGTCTCATAGAAGTCCTGATGTTCCTTTGTGTGGAACCTGTAATCAACAGCAATTCTTCTTCTTGTAGCATATGGGTCTGTCTCTCTCCATTTCCTCAGTCCTGAGTCTCTCCTGATCTTCATGTTCTCATCCACAGGATGAGCATCATTGTGGTCTGGAATCTTGGCTTTGAGCTTCCTCAGGACTTGTCCTTCATCATCTTCATCAGCAGCAACTTCAGGCACTGGGGCCTTGTTCTTCTCAGCAGCTGGTATACTCCTGGTATTCCTCTTAGGTGCACTCTTGGGCTTGGAGGCTGCTTTGGGTGCTTCTTTGGGCTTTGATGAAGCAACCCCTATCCTGATAGCATCACCCATAAGCTTCTGGGCCTTAGGTGCTGGTGCAGCAACCTCTTCTTCCTCTTCCTCTTCAGAATCTCTCATGATTAAGGATCTCCCAAGCACTCTAGCAGTGGTCTTTTTGATCCTCTCCTTCCTCTTCTTCCCTTCTGCAGCAGCCTCTTTGGGTTGAGATTCCAAAGATGCTTGAGAGGAGGCTCTGGCTTTAGACATTGGCTGTCTCCCTGCTGACCTCTTGGTCTTCAGACCTGGCTTGGTTGAAGCAGGTGTGCCATATTCCTTCTTAAGCACTTTATTCTTTGATGTGGCATCATCCTCAGTGGCCACATAGTCTTCATCCTCAGACTCTGAAGTTTTCTTCTTCCTTGTTCTGGTGGCCGCTTTGGGCAAGTTGCTGGGAGTGCTCCTGCTACCATCATCTGAACTGCTAGAGGGACTAGTGCCCTCACTCAGGTGAACCTGCTCCTCTGACCTGTTCTGGCTGTCACTCTGATCAGACATATTGCAAACACTGACAGCAGACCCTGTGAATAGATATAGATGAGATAGAGTGGATGAGCATCACAAAATGCAGAGGTTTTTGCAAAAGAATGAGTCAAAAACTTAGTTTTAGTTTTCCACAGA
Organism: Triticum dicoccoides; assembly: GCF_002162155.2. Lineage (NCBI taxonomy): Eukaryota > Viridiplantae > Streptophyta > Magnoliopsida > Poales > Poaceae > Triticum > Triticum dicoccoides. The sequence continues at coordinate 85,491,581 of NC_041384.1, forward strand.
AAGCATTTCGGATCAACCGATTTGTAAACTCGGTGATACCGAAGCAGCTGTTGGAACCTAAACTAGTGAACTCGGTCAGACTGAGTCACAGTTCGGTGGCACCGAGACTGCTAGGGTTTCACAAAGTCCTAAACTCGGTCACACCAATTTGTAATTCTCGGTCAGACTGAAAATTACATGTGCAATGGCCTGAGCCGAATCGGTGGTACCGAGTTCCACAACTCGGATGGTCCGAGATGGTTTCGGCGGAAACCTAACCCTAAATTTTCAATTCAACTCTAATCTACGGAGTGTTTTGACTGGATAGAAGCGTTTCAATCGTGGTAAGAATCATAATGAACACAATGTGCTAGGAATCGGACGGGAATAGCACTGTGATCGAGTCCATACCCTAGTTCGGTGATGAACTCGCTACAGCGGCAACGGCGGGGAAGAATTCCATTGACGGCGGCAGAGACCAGCGGCATGAGGCAGCTGGCGACGAGGAGGACGATCCGGAGACCCAGGAGGCAGAGCGAGCTATGCGCGGGCGAAGGGGTTTCGGAGAAATTTCCAAAATTTTGCCCGTGAGTATATATAGCCCGACCCTGTCGGTGTGACCGACTGGAACAACTCGGTGGCACCGAGATGCATAACTGTTGACAGTTACAGCAACTCGGTGTGACTGAAAAGTTCAAATCGGTTGCACCGAGATTGAAAACCTAGATCGACTTACTGATCTCGGTATGACCGAAATGGAGGAATCGGTCAGACCGAAACTCACAAAGAAGTTTTGGAAGTTTAAGTCTATGACGAATCGGGGACTCCAAGTGCTCCTCACATAGAGTGGTTCGAATCTGACTTGATCAAATTTTGTGATGTAGCATGAATAGAGTTTGAGACGAGAAAAGCATAGATAGCTAGAGAGGGTTCTTAGGCATTCTTGTCCATCCACTTGGCAAAAGAAAAGAAAACCAATCAATCAAAACAACAAGTGGATGTCCTTGAATGAGTGAAATATGCAATCAACATGCTCACACAATAAAATGGCAATTGAAATATGTGGAAAAGCATGCACAACCAATTCTAGCAACTATCAAACAATTTGCGATGACTAGGTCATCTATATATGAGTATATTGACTTAGGAGTCAAATGAGAACATTTGATCATAGGTCATACTCATCATTTAAGCACAAGTGGGGTTACCACTTTTACATAAAGCATTGTTGTGTTCACACCATTAGAGTTGCTTTAGCTCAATTCTTAGAGTAAAGCTCCCCCTAGATGTGAGATCCCCCCTAAGAGGGATGAACTAACCTTGGGTTTTGTCGATGATGACTTCATGTAGATGTTGAACATGTGGATGCTCAATGTTGATGTAGGTCATTTGGAGCTATCCATTGGAGTGAGTTGCACTTTCAATACCTACACGGGTTAGTCCCACAAGGAACAAACAAGGATATCCATAGACATAGAGTGATGCACACACAAGATGATGTCTATGAAAGCTTTTAGGTTACCTTGTCCCTTGTCTTACCAACAAGAGGGTTTGTGACTCCTTGAACTAGTGCAAGATGTGGAAGTTGATTGCACTTGTTCTTGCCAAGATGATAAGAGTGAAGTATGTTGGCGGAGTCACCCTCAAGAACTCTCTAGTTCTTCTTCTTCGGGATCCACACCATCTTGATGGGAATCCTCGGTGTTGTAGTTGTACTTGATGAAGTGGAACTTGAAGTAGTCTTGGGAACCCACTTGACCAAGGCCTTAGGGGCTTCTTCAAATGCATCAATTTCCTCTTGAAGCTTGTCCTTGCCTTTTTGCTTGTGGTCTTGTGGTGGAAGATCATCTTGAGCTTGTGTCCCTTTGAGAGAAGTAGGATCATACTTCTCTTGTTGAGGAACAAACTTCGTCTTGGGGTATTGATCTTCTTCCCACTCAACTCCATTGGCATTGAACTTTTGTTCAAAACCAACACCTTGATTCTTCCGGTGCCTTCCTTGCTTGCGTACAATTTCCTCGAATTGCTTACTTCCGGCAAGGCTCTTGTAAACATCTTTCTCTATAATTCCCTTCAATAAGCTATTTTCTTGCTCAGGTGTAACTTGGCTAAGAGAATCATTAGTGGAATCAAGAGAACTACTAGAAGCAACAATATTGGATTTAGCATGGTTATTGTTACTACTAGAGGAAGAATCTTTCTTGTTCTTGTTACTAGACTTGACTTGAGGCATGTAAGTGGATAAGAGTAAACGCTTGGCAATGTAAGAAGAACTTTTCTTACGAAGATCATCGTTGATTGCTTTTAAGAACTCATGCTCTTGCTCAAGGTTGAGCTTTTCAAAGCGTAATTTCTCATGAGTCCTTAAAAGTTCTCGATGATCTCCTAAGATAGTTTCATGAGCTAACTTAAGAGTGTTTAGTTCTTTAGTTAGAGACTCAATCTTCTCCTTATCATTGTCATTCGTTTTATCTTGATTAGCATGACTAATTGACGTTTCATCATAGTATTCATCACTAGAGTTGTCAACAAGTAAATCATCATCACCTAACAAGTCATCTTCATCACTATTGAAATCAACATACTTGGGGTGTGATACCTTTGGGCCTTTAGCCTTGAAGCATGTTCCAACTCCCTCATTTGGTGAGTCAAATATGTCATAGGAGTTGGTTGTCACAAGTGCTAGACCGGCAACACCTTCATCTTGAGTATATTCGGAGTCGGAGTGATAGCTTCTCTTGGAGTGGTTGTCGGAGTCGGAGCCGGATACCCATTCACCAACATGAGCTTGATGTCTTCGTTTTGTGTAGATCCTTGATGACTTGTCCTTTCTTCCCGAATCCTTGCTTCTCCGTGAGGGTCTTCGTTCATAACGATCATCTCTACTCCTTCTTTCTCTAGATGGTGATTCTTCTCTTCTACTTCTTCTCTTGGGAGAATCTTCTCTTCTCTTGTAGGGGGGCGTACACTCATTGGAATAGTGTCCGGGCCTTCCACAATTGTAGCAATTTCGCTCTCGACTAGAAGATCTTTTTTCATTGTAGGACCTTGACTTGGAGCTTCTCTCTTTGCTTCTACTCTTGTAGAACTTGTTGAAGTTCTTCACCATTAAGCTCAATTCTTCATTGAAGGTTTGTTTCTCACTCGATTATGTGGGGGCTTCACATGAGGCTTTGTAAGCACCACTTGATTTGTTGTGAAGTTCCTCTTTATCCTTGAGTGACATCTCATGAGCAACAATTCTTCCGATGACTTCTGTTGGCTTGAGATCTTTGTAATTGGGCATCATTTGGATCAATGTGCACACAGTATCATATTTTCCATACAAGGATCTTAGGATCTTCTTGATGATGAATCTATCGGTCATCTCTTCACTCCCTAAGCCGGCAATCTCATTTGTGATAAGAGCAAGCCTAGAGTACATTTCAGAAACACCTTCACCATCCTTCATTTTGAACTTGTCAAGTTGACTTTGAAGCACATCCAATTTGGATTCCTTGACGGAGTCAGTACCTTCATGCATATCAATCAAAGTATCCCAAATTTCCTTTGCATTCTCAAGACGGCTGATTTTGTTGAATTCTTCGGGGCACAATCCATTGAAGAAGATATCACAAGCTTGAGCGTTGTATTGCAGCATTTTCAACTCTTCCGCGGTGGCTTCACGGTTCGGTTCTTTCCCGTCAAAGAATTCACCTTGCAAGCCAATACACACAATAGCCCAAACGGCGGGGTTATGTCCAAGAATATGCATTTTCATCTTATGCTTCCAACTAGCAAAATTAGTACCATCAAAGTAAGGACCTCTATAGTGATAATTTCCCTCACTAGACGCCATACTCTCCTAGGTTGTGAAACCAAGGCTATGACCGCCAAAAGCTATGGAAATCAAAGAAAATGGAGACCAGAGCTCTGATACCACTTGTAGGATCGAAAGTATGTCTAGAGGGGGGTGATTAGACTACTTGACCAAATAAAAATCTAGCCTTTTCCCAATTTTAGTTCTTGGCAGATTTTAGCTATCTTAGCACAAGTCAAGTAATCTCCACACAATTCAAGCAAGCATGCAAAAGAGTATATGAGCAGCGGAAAGTACATCCAACTTGCAAGAATGTAAAGGGAAGGGTTTGGAGGATTCAAACGCAATTGGAGACACGGATGTTTTTGTCGTGGTTCCGATAGGTGGTGCTATCGTACATCCACGTTGATGGAGACTTCAACCCACGGAGGGTAACGATTGCGCGAGTCCACGGAGGGCTCCACCCACGAAGGGTCCACGAAGAAGCAACCTTGTCTATTCCATCACGGCCGTCGCCCACGAAGGACTTGCCTCACTAGCGGTAGATCTTCACGAAGTAGGCGATCTCCTTGCCCTTACAAACTCCTTGGTTCAACTCCACAATCTTGTCGGAGGCTCCCAAGTGACACCTAGCCAATCTAGGAGACACCACTCTCCAACAAGTAACAAATGGTGTGTTGATGATGAACTCCTTGCTCTTGTGCTTCAAATGATAGTCTCCCCAACACTCAACTCTCTCACACAGGATTTGGATTTGGTGGAAAGAAGATTTGAGTGGAAAGCAACTTGGGGAAGGCTAGAGATCAAGATTCATATGGTTGGAATGGAATATCTTGATCTCAACACAAGTGTAGGTGGTTCTCTCTCAGAAAATGTGTATTGGAAGTGTAGGTATGTTCTGATGGCTCTCTCAACGAATGAAGAGTGGGTGGAGGGGTATATATAGCCTCCACACAGAATCTAACCGTTACACAAAATTTGCCAAACTTGGTGGGACCGAATGGTTAAACTCGGTCGGACCGATTCAGCAAACCTAGTGACCGTTAGGATTTTCGGTGGGACTGAGATGCAACTCGGTAGGACCGATATGGTTAGGGTTAGGGCATAACGTAATCTCAGTGTGACCGATTACACAAACTCGGTGGGACCGATTTTGGTAATAAGCTAACCAGAGAGTTAGTCAGGTAAACTCGGTGGGACCGATTCGCTCATCTCGGTGAGACCAAAATGTTACAAAAGGGAAACAGAGAGTTTACATTGCAATCTCGGTGGGACCGATCGCTCATCTCGGTAAGACCGAAACGTTACGAAGGGAAACAAAGAGATTACAATCCCATCTTGGTGAGACCGAGATCCCTATCGGTGAGACCGATTTGCCTAGGGTTTGTGGCAGTGGCTATGACATTTGAAACTCGGTGGCGCCGGATAGAAAGAATCGATGGGGCCGAGTTTGACTTTTTGTTTAGGTCATATGTGGATGTGGGAAGGTAGTTGAGGGTTTTGGAGCATATCACTAACCACTTTGAGCAAGCAAGCCATTAAGCAACACCTCATCCCTCCTTGATAGTATTGGCTTTTCGTATAGACTCAATGTGATCTTGGATCACTAAAATATAAAATGTAGAGTCTTGAGCTTCAAGCTTGAGCCAAACTTTTTGTCCTTAGAATTTTGAGGGATCCACTTTCCTCATCCATGCCATGCCATTCATTGAGCTTTTCCTGAAATATTAATCTTGGAATAATGTTAGCTCAATGAGCTATATGTTGTTAGGAATTACCAAAACCACCCAGGGATAGTTGCACTTTCAGGCATTCATTATGCAAAGCAAGCATGTGAAAGTAAACTACTTGATACTTACCCGAGTCTGGAGCTCTCCAGGAGCATCCACAGATTTGCCCCGCAGCGTGTCGGATGCCGCAAAGTACTACCAGGCTGAGGAGGGAAGCTCGACGGAGAAGTTGTTCTGGTCTCAGTATACTGGGACCGAACACCCGATGCCTGTGAGCGACCAGCTGAAGCAACTGGTTGAGCTGCACAAGGCGGCCGAACAGGCCATGAGGGGCCTTATAGTCCGGATGTGGCCTGGCGACTTCCTTCCCAACAGCTACTTCGGCCTGGTGAGGCGGCTTGTGGATGCCTGCCCACGGCTGGAAGTCATAAAGCGGTCCATCTGCATCAAAGGTGCACGCCGGGCTTTTGCCCGTGCGAAGGTGTACTGGGCCAAGATGGACACCGAGAAGCTGGTGAAGGAGGGGCCGCCGCAGGGCAAGGAGCATCGCCACCCTGAAATGTATTATGAGGGTGTCATGAAGGGTGCCCGTCTTGTGGCGGACGAGTGTGCGAAGGATGTAATTTTTGAATGAACTTGCTCGTGTGATCCTGTATTATGAAAACTTGTTCATGGGCGCTATGCAATGCTTGTTTGAATTTAAAATATTACCTTCTGTGCAGCTGTTTATCAAATCTGAGAGATGGCCAGTCGTCGGCTTCTGCCCCCATGCCACGAGTGCTGGGGTGTTTGGGATAAACCTGAGCACTCTTTTTCCCATTGTTGGGTCCTTCGAGGGAGGTGCTCGGCACAAGGAACAAGGCAATCAGACTATAATGCTTTATCACTCTCACTTAGCCATAGAAGTCTACAATTTTAAATTTTGGCGAAGCCCCTAGTATTCGGAAGGCCGAATTCGGGGCGCTATACATGCCTAAGCCGGACAAAGCCGACTCCTCGCCCTAAGCGGCATAAGTCTTTAGGGACTCGGGACCTCTCAAACAGCGACCAGCTCTCGCCTTATCATGACAGTCAGTTTTAGCTTTCTCTACTGAAGTGCTTGCCCAGATGAACCGGGGCACAATCGCAGTAGTTCTCCCAGTGCTACCTTAGCCGATATAGCGGAACATAAGGTACCAAAACATGGGAGCCGGGCAAACCCAACTATTGACCCAAGACATGATTTGGAGCTGATGCATGTAGTGCTATAAGTTCGGGGTGCCGCACTGTCGAAAGTGTTCGGACTTCTCACGTCGTATTATGGGGTACGCTTAAGCCCCTGGCGTATTGGCCATACCAGAGTGTATGGGTGCTGAATGTTATGAATGAACATATATATAAAAAAGAATAGAGAATGCGGTGATAGTCTACTGCTATGCATTGTTTATTCAAAAAGGTGCGTCCAAGCAGAATGATACAAGTAGTGCGATAAGCAAAAAGTAGGACCATTTGACATGTCCCCTCCAAGGGCAAGCTGAGGAATGGTATTTAAAGTAGGTATTTCACTCGTTATTAGTGACCACCTGGGAGTTCCGTGGTGCGACGTAGCTTTCTGCCTCCTTGGTTGTTGTATCGTGTGTCCGGCAATCGTACTGCCGGATGGGGTTTCTAGAGAGTAAAGTCCTGAAAGAGAGCAAAAATAACAAAGCGGGAAGCCCCTAGTGCAGTTGAGCCGCATTTTGGGGCGTGCCGTAGTCGTGCAACCCCCCCACATATGCCCATGGTATTTTCAATGCATAATTATGTACGCGTGGCATGGATTTCGCCGTTTGGCTGGGACTGGGGTGGGGGCCGCATTGCAATGCGAGCTCAAAACGTGCTAGGCGGTCTTGTTGCTGATTACTCCGGGCACGCTTGACTGTGTCCGGGTGTTTAATCACCGAACCTAAAGAGGCTGCTTTGTGCTTCTGTTGCGAGGGCCGTAGTGTGCTCCTCCGTGCGGAGAGAGCGCTTTGTGTTTCCATTGACTGTGATGACCCCCCAAGGTCCTGGCATCTTGAGCTTGAGGTATGCATAATGCGGTACCGCATTGAATCTCGCAAATGCGGTTCGCCCGAGCAGTGCATGATAGCCATTGTGGAACGGGACTAAATTGAAGATTAACTCCTCGCTTCGGAAGTTATCCGGGGATCCGAAGACCACTTCCGGTGTGACTGAGCCTGTGCAGTGGGCCTCTACACCTGGTATGACGCCTTTGAAGGTCGTTTTTGTGGGTTTGATCCTTGAGGGGTCTATACCCATTTTGCGCATTGTGTCCTGATAAAGCAGGTTCAGGCTGTTGCCGCCGTCCATAAGGACTCGAGTGAGGTGAAATCCGTCGATGATTGGGTCTAGGACCAGTGCGGCGAATCCGCCATGACGGATACAAGTGGGGTGGTTCCTGTGATCGAAGGTGATCGGACAGGAGGACCATGGGTTGAACTTTGGGGCGACTGGCTCCAACGCATATACGTCCCTTAGCGCACGCTTCTGCTCCCTTTTGGGGATGTGGGTTGTGTACATCATGTTCACCGTCCGCACTTGTGGGGGGAACCTCTTCTGTCCTCCGGTGTTCGGCGGCCGGGGCTCCTCCTCGTCATCGCTATGTAACCCCTTATCTTTGTTTTCGGCATTTAACTTGCCGGCCTGCTTGAACACCCAACATTCCCTGTTGGTGTGGTTGGCTGGCTTGTCGGGGGTGCAGTGTATTTCACACGAGCGATCGAGTATACGGTCCAAACTGGACGGGCCCGGAGTGCTTCTTTTGAATGGCTTTTTCCGCTGACCGGGTTTAGAGCCTCTGAATCCGGCATTGACTACCGTATCCTCGGTATTGTCGATGTTGATGTGGCGCTTGTGTTTGTTGTGACGTGACCTGCCATTGCTATACTTGGTATCCGAAGTACCATGGTTCTTTGATATGTTATTGCTTCGAGCCAGCCAGCTGTCCTCTCCCGCGCAAAAGCGGGTCATGAGTGTCGTGAGGGCTGCCATATATTTCGTCTTTTCCTAGCCAAGGTGCCGGGCGAGCCACTCGTCGCGGATGTTGTGCTTAAAAGCTGCTAGGGCCTCTGCATCCGGACAGTCGACGATTTGATTTTTCTTTGTCAGGAACCGTGTCCATAATTGCCTGGCCGATTCCTCTGGCTGCTGAATTATGTGGCTCAAGTCATCGGCATCTGGTGGTCGCACATAAGTGTTGTAGGTGTCAAAACCGGCGGATCTCGGGTAGGGGGTCCCGAACTGTGCGTCTAGGCCGGATGCTAACAGGAGACAGGGGACACAATGTTTTACCCAGGTTCGGGCCCTCTTGATGGAGGTAAAACCCTATGTCCTGCTTGATTAATATTGATGATATGGGTAGTACAAGAGTAGATCTACCACGAGATCAGAGAGGCTAAAACCTAGAAGCTAGCCTATGGTATGATTGTATGTTGTCCTACGGACTAAAACCCTCCGGTTTATATAGACACCGGAGAGGGTTAGGGTTACACAAGGTCGGTTACAAAGAAGGAGATATCCATATCCGTATTGCCTAGCTTGCCTTCCACGCCAAGTAGAGTCCTATTCATACACGAGAAGAATTCTTCAATCTTGTATCTTCATAGTCTAACAGTCCGGCCAAAGGATATAGTCCGGCTGTCCGGAGACCCCCTAATCCAGGACTCCCTCAAGTGCCCTGGAAGTTGTCGAGGAATGCGGCTTCCAGATCTTCCCAACAGCCAATGGATTCTGCTGGCAGGCTGTTGAGCAAATGCCGAGCTGGTCCTTTGAGTTTGAGTGGGAGGTATTTGATGGCGTGTAGATCGTCACCACGGGCCATGTGGATGTGCAGGAGGAAGTCCTCGATCCATACCGCAGGATCTGTTGTACCGTCGTATGATTCGATATTTACGGGTTTGAAACCCTCTGGGATTTGGTGATCCATTACTTCGTCTGTGAAGCATAGGGAGTGTGTGGCGCCTCTGTACTGGGCTATATCGCGACGCAGCTCAAATGAGTCTTGTCCGTTGTGTTCGGCCCGGCCGGATTTACTTTTACTTATCCGGCGTGACGGTTATCGTCTCGCATAGTGGCGCGCCCTCGTGATCTGTAGATCGATCTTGCGTGTTTTGCTTTGTCCTCCAATACATCTCGCAGGTCTAGCATGTTTCCCCGTGCCTTGACATTTTTATTTGAGTGGCGTTGGGGTGCGGGCTGAGCTTTTGGCTGAAATGCCTCTCTGTCGCGGCCACGAGGTGGCCGATCAGCCGCGTCATACGCTGGAGATGTAGGATTTAATGCTTCCTCCTCCAGTCGGGGTAGCAACCTGCGCTTTGGGTAACTCTTGGAGGGGCGTTCGAGTTCATATTCCACGGCCGCAAGGACTTCAGTCCATCTGTCAGCTAGCAAATCTTGATCAGCTCGAAGCTGTTGTTGCTTTTTCTTAAGGCTATTTGCCGTGGCTATAAGCCGGCGCTTGAAGTGCTCTTGCTCGACGGGATCCTCAGGCACGACAAATTCATCGTCGTCGAGGCTTGCCTCGTCTTCGGAGGGAGGCATGTAATTATCATCCTCCGCCTCTCCATCTGTCGCTCTCTCGGGACGGCTGGCTTCTCCATCCTCCTGCTCTAAATCTTGCTGGAGGGGATTGTTGTCATCTTCGGCACTGTCCGGAGTGCTATTATCTCCTGTGCTGGTATCACCGCTTTTGCCTTGGCGAGACTTGGAGCGGCGTCGCTGACGTCGGCGCTTGGGTTGCTTCTTGGAGGGGTCATCCTCCGTTGTCTCGTCGCCATTGCCTTCTTTGGGTGTGTCCACCATATATATATCATATGATGAGGTGGTTGTCCAGTGCCCTGTGGGCAGTGGTTCTTGTTCGTCTCCTACATCGTTGTCCATACCGTCGATGTCTTCAGAGTCGAAGTCGAGCATGTCGGTCAAATTGTCGACAGTGGCTACTAAGTGGGTGGTGGGTGGGCGGCGAATTTCTTCGTCATCCGCATCCCAATCCTTCCGGACATAGTTCGGCCAGGACTCTCCTGACAAGGAGAGAGGCCTTAATGAGTTCAGTATGTCGCCGAAGGGCGAGTGCTGAAAGATATCTGCGGAGGTGAACTCCATGATCGGCGCCCAGTCAGATTCGATAGGCACGGGCGCAGGCGGTTCGGAGTCTCTGGCCGGGGAAGAATCCGGCAGTTTGGCATCACGGCTCTCATGAAGGGTAAGGTTGATACTCGGCTCGATCGCCGCTGAGAATGCGGCCTCCGTGGCGGGGTCTATCCACCCATCCATGGATGGCGCAATTGGCTCCGAATTGAGGGTCGGAGCGGTTACCGGTGCGGTCTCCTGAACACTGTTCGATGGTAGAGCTAAATCATGCTCATCGTGACCGTGCGGCGCACTCGGCAGGAGCTCGAATCCGTAAAAGATCAAGTCTCGGCGGATGTCGGCCGTGTAGTTTAAGCTTCCAAACCTGACCTGGTGGCCAGGGGCGTAACTCTCAATCTGCTCCAGATGGCCAAGCGAGTTGGCCCGCAGTGCGAAGCCGCCGAATAAGAAGATCTGTCCGGGGAGAAAAGTCTCACCCTGGACTGCATTGCTATCGATGATCGAAGGAGCCATCAAGCCCGACGATGACGATATGGAGGAACTCTCAATGAAAGCACCAATGTCGGTGTCAAAACCGGCGGATCTCGGGTAGGGGGTCCCGAACTGTGCGTCTAGGCGGATGGTAACAGGAGACGGGGGACACGATGTTTTTACCCAGGTTCGGGCCCTCTCGATGGAGGCAAAACCCTACTTCTGCTTGATTGATCTTGATGATATGAGTATTACAAGAGTTGATCTACCATGAGATCGAAGAGGCTAAACCCTAGAAGCTAGCCTATGGTATGATTGTTGTTGGTCCTACGGACTAAACCCTCCGGTTTATATAGACACCGGAGGGGGCTAGGGTTACATAGAGTTAGTTACAAGGAAGGAGATCTACATATCCGTATTGCCAAGCTTGCCTTCCACGCCAAGGAGAGTCCCATTCAGACACGGGACGAAGTCTTCAATCTTGTATCTTCATAGTCCAACAGTCCGGCCAAAGGATATAATCCGGCTGTCCGGATACCCCCTAATCCAGGACTCCCTCAGCGGCCAAGCTCTCCGCCATCTCCTAGGCCTTCTCAATATCGGCCTGCTTCATGGTGAGCTCCACCTCGCGCTTGGCCAGCTCGCCCTGGGCGACCTTCATCTCCTCACAAGCTTGGCGAAACCAATTCTGCGTCTCGGTGACATGCACCTTGAGGTCCGCCTCCGCCTTGTCCACCGTTGCCGCCCTGGACTTGGCCTTGTCCACGCGGGTGTGGTGGAGCGCTTGGAACTTCCGGAAGTTGGCACCCATGGCCTGGAGAAGCCGCTCCTCCTGAGAACCATCGCCACCGGTGCTCGGCTCGTCAACAACCTCGAGCCCGGCGGCGGCAAAGCACCTCTTCATCGAAAACCTCTCCCTCGATGGGCGCCCTGGAGCTCGACTACCCTGGGAGGTGGACGAAGAGATCGTCGCTCACCCTCAGGTACCTGCCAAAGCCAGAGGCAGTAGAGGAGGAAGGCTGGTCATCAGCCCTGACGGTGTCCTAGACTAGGGGGTACTCACCACGTCGTCTCCCGATCTATTAGATTGGGCCGAGGACCCCCATGGCCGTATACTCATGGGCCAGTTCGGACAACTGCCGCATACATGGAAGATTCCACAAGACTTGGTGATCAAGACAAGGACTCCTCCCCACCGGCGTATTCGGCTAGGACTCTTGTTATCCTAGGCCTCTGGTGCATTATATAAACCGAGGCTAGGCTAGTCGATAGAGGATATACATAGAATCATACCATAGGCTAGCTTCTAGGGTTTAGCCTCTCCGATCTCGTGGTAGATCAACTCTTGTAATACTCATATCATCAAGAATAAATCAAGCAGGACGTAGGGTTTTACCTCCATCAAGAGGGCCCGAACCTGGTTAAAACATCATGTTCCCTGCCTCCTGTTACCATCCGGCCTAGACGCACAGTTCGGGACCCCCTACCCGAGATCCGCCGGTTTTGACACTGACATTGGTGCTTTCATTGAGAGTTCCGCTGTGTGATCGGCAAAAAGATTGATGGCTCGTCTGCGGATTTACTACGACATCGACATCTTCGTCACTGGCTCGACTGGTCACCTTGGCTCGACCGAGGACCGCACTCCATCTCCGATCGTCATGATTTGGACGGGGGCCTTCATAAACATCAACTCTAATCTCTATCATGATCATAGAGGAGTCATCCATGGAGCTCGAGGGCTCAACGTCAACATTGCCCTCGGGCGGCCGTGCTGTTTTTATGGACAGCAAACTTGTATTCGCCGTAACCACCTCCTCGAGCGTCAGTTTGACGATTGCTTCAGTGGAATAGTGCGGAATAACGTCTACAACAGCCATGCAAAATTTCGTTGACTTCCGATGGAGGAATCTCCGACAATCTACGATATACCGGAGCCCTGTCAAATCTGGACGGGAATCTGAACGAGTTTAGGGCGTGGTCTCTAGAGCCCAGCTCGGAGGTCCTTTGGAAGATCCAACCGTTCATCTACTGCGGAATTCCCATATCTACCACCCCTCCAAATTTCAGCTCGATCCGACGGTTCAAACTCTGAGAACCTTCCGATGGGTGGTCCAATTTTCGGATCCGTTTTCTGCGCGAATACGGATCCGACCCGAATTAATGTTCTTTATGAACGTGATATTGGAAAACCTTTTTAGAGGAATTATCTTCTAGGGTATTGTGTGTTGTTTTTAAACACGTGACCGTAAATTTTTATGCCTCCCTTGAGGTCATCTTCATCATCATGCTGGTGTCAAGCCAGTATGGCAATATTGCTCCAAGGCTGCCGACCTGCGCTAGACACATCGCCGCTTTGTTGAGCCGAGCTCAACTTCTTCGGATCATCATCTCGGCAAGCCAAACAAGAGTCCGGCATCATGAAGGATATATCATCACCAACATCGCCGCCCCACGGATCACACGGAGCGGGCATACCGGCATCGCCGCACGGTCACTTCATCAAGCCGGCATCGACCACGTCACGACCTGCATTGGCAAGGCCGCACTATTGCTTCTTCAAGCTGGTGTCCATCACGCTGACCTACTTTGACTTATCCGCTGACATTGAGGCTTCGACATCTCGGCTGGACCGGGGGCTTCGCCATCTCTTCATCAACCTACTCTGGAGACTTCGGCGTCACTATCCGACCAGCTCCGTCACGTTAGCTGGACTGAGAGCTTTGCCTCGGCGAGCCAACCTTTGCCAGCATCGCCATACCGTCTCTTTATCGCCCATCAGGCAATGGGTGTGTGGTTCGAGTCTCAATTTTCGGAATCACCTTTCTTCAGATTGCTACAACAAATAAACCTGGTGCTATTAATCCTAGTATTTTTTGCTTGTTTGGGTTCATTTTTCCCAAGGAATTATTACTCTGCTTTGTCCATCATATGTACACAGGTCTATCAAATGGTGGCCGCATTAACGAGGGTCGCATGGTGCTTCGGTCAGTCTCCGTACATAGTCCGGCGAATGCCGCATCCGGAACTCGGACCGACCTGTGAATTCAGGCTTCGCCACGCCTTTACCGCATCACGCCAACACCCTGCATCAAAATTGATTTCGGCGTCAGGCCATATTTCTTTTATTACTCACTTTGCATAAATTATTTATTATGCAACGATTTTTTTAATTATTATTATTACTATTATCTCTGATTTGCACTATGTTTTGTGCACAGGAAAATGATCCGGGTTGGGCAGTATCGCCAACTCGGCATACTGACAAACCACGTCACCTCGGCTGGACGGGGGGCTTCGTCAACACCTCATTACCCCCATGCTAGGGACTTCGGCATCACTCTACCGGCCTGCATTGACCGTGCTATGTCACCACTTCAGAGTGCCGAGCTCTTTGCTCTGCTACCTTGGGACCGGCTTGGGGGATGGAACCTTGTCCCGCATCAAGCTCGGGCCGCGTCATCAATACTGAACACATTAACCAGCTAAGTTGCCTTCATGCTCAAAATTTTAAATTTTTAACTTGGTGTTCGGTTCGACCAAGCATTATACTTTTTTGGAAAAAAGTTGCTTGTAAAAAATTTCCTTGTCCAAACTTTGTTTGTGACGCACAAATTCAAATACCTAGTTTATTTGGGGGCTTCCTTTATGAAGCTTTTTCTCTTGCATATGATTATACTTGTACGGCTTCGTTCCTTGTTCGTGTATTACGCCACAATATGCACCATATTGACTTAAGCGATTTGCAAGCTGGGTTGACTGGCTCCTGTGCTTACCCCTACGTTCCCGATTGTTCGGGAGTAAAGGGAGCACCTCTGCGATTGTCACGACTGGGTCCTCCAAGCTTTGACCTCAGACTCGGTGAAGCCGAAAGCTAGCGCTCTTATTGTTTTCAATCATGGTCGGCACACAACAGAACTCATGGGTACAAAAAATCTATTGCACAAGTCTCATAGTAATAATGAGCACCGAAGAAAGGTATCGGTGGGGGTACTATTTTCTTCGAAGATGCTTCTTACACTTTGTCTGTAATATAGCATAAGTTCCCTGAGCGCGCTTTGTCTGTTACAGCCTTATGGCCCGGTTGCCTGGTTATCGGAAACACTGTCGATATTCTCGACGGGTGGAGTACATAACACTTTTCGGTCCTTGACCGAAGAGGGAGAAGCCGACGGTCGGTTAAGACACGTTTAAAGTTCGGTGAACAAAGATATGATATTAGTACTTCGGTACATACAATCATTATACATAAAATTCTTTTACCCAAGTCACTTGGGGGCTCTTAAATTTATATGAGCCGTTTTATAATAAGTGTTCTTCTTCTAAGTCGTTGCAAAGTTTTTTTTAATTATTATTTACCACTCCCTTTTTCGACACGAGTGTGTGGTCACTAGCCGGGGAGCCTAATTTCTCTCTCAAAGCCGCTAGAGTTTAGTTTGCTAAACTGGCCTAATGAGAAGTACTCCGCCTTCGGGATAGGAGGTTGAAGCCGTAGGCTGGCCCGCTTGAAGTCTTGAGATAGGATGTGTCATGTTAAAGCACGACAGAAGCACTTTTTTTCTAAAGTCCAATTTTCAGATTGGCACCGAACACTTGATCTTGTTCGGACGTCAAGATTTTACTGGCGTTCTTTGGTTTTCCAAGCTTATGGCACTTTTAAACTATTTGTGTGTTTTCAGCACAAGTCTCGCAGTGCAACGCCGGACACCTTTCGAGATTCGGCAAAAACATTCTCGGATATTGATATATATGCATCGGTTTCGAATTGTGTCTTCGGTCAATAGTTGGGTTACCCGGCTCCTGCACTTGCTTCCTACGTTCCGCTTTGTTCGGCTAGGCATGCAAAGGGAAAACCACTGCGATTGTGCTTCCAGCTCACATGGTTAAGCACCTCAGTGGAGAAAGCCAAAAACTGACTGTCATAATAAGCGTAAACTGGTCAGCGATCCGATGACTGTGTTAAATGATGGGCCATTCATAACAATGGCCGAAGTGTTTACGGCTTGACCCCGACTATCGCCGAACACTACCAGGGGCTATTAACTGGCCAGCCAAACTAAATCCTCGATATTTTGCTCTTACATTAGAGCTGAGGTTTCATGATCATGCTTAGCATGACAACCCAAAGAAAGGAACCGATAGCTGGACTATTTTCTTTGGAAGACATTTCTTATGTTAAACAGTAATATAACATATCTCTCTGCGTACCTTTGTTTATAAAACCGCATGGCCAGATTGCCTTGTTTGTCTTGCCCTCATAAAGGCTTTATAAAGTAGGACAAACACTCCTCGGCTCCTGGCCGAGGAGGTGGAACCGATGGTCGGTCAACAAAGTTTTGTACAATGCGGATCCGATCATTAATGACCTAAAGTACTTGGATACATAGAGCATTACACATAATTTGTGATTTTACTATGGATATCGATCCTTAATTCGGCCACCCGTGCCCGCATTAAGGCTCGGGGCTGCTGGGCTTAAGGCTTATTATTTACAAATATTAAAGGGGCACATTGATCCCCTGATCTGGTGTTGCCACCCGACTAGTGTCTCGGGGGCTACTGCATTGCCTGTTCAATGCAGAAAATTTTAAGTGCAATACAGTTTCCGACGAGATTTTGATCCTCAGGTTGGTCGGCCGCACCCAACCTGAGTCTCGAGGACTGAGCACGCCGCTTTTTGTGTCCTGAAGTATTCTGCCGAGCTAGGACTTGATCCTCAGGACAATTTTACAAATCAACCTGAGTCTCAGCGGCTACTGGGATCAGTGGTCTTACGTCATCCTTCAGGTGCATCTCGGGTTTTAGACCGATAAACACCTTGAGGGCTACTGGCTATATATCTCGGCAGAGAATAAATTGCACCAATCAAAAATATTGACAAAAAATTGGCCCACAGTCGGGGTGGTGCACCACCTCGGAAGCAGTCCGGCATAAAGTTCGGGTGCTAGTGGCTGGCTCCATAGAGGGCATTTCCAGCATTAAGCTCGGCTAAACTCCTTTAACTTTTTTTGAACCAAGGTGATATGACACCTCGGATATAGTCCGGCGTTGGAGCCCGGATACAGTCTGGCGTTGGATTTTGGACATAGTCCGGCGTTGGAGCTCGGATACATTCCGGCGTTGGAGCTCGGAAAGCGGTCCGGCGTTGGTGCTCGGCTGCAAAAGATACCTCGAATGCAGTCCGGCGTTGGAGCTCGGACACAAGAGGACGCTGCCGCCCGGGAACAATTCAAACCTGAGGTGTGGCATAAAAATAACAAGGCATTGATAAAGGCCGAAGACTTAAAGGGCTCCTCTGATACCCGACGTGTGAGATCTTCAGATTTAGCTCGGCAATCCTCAAGATAGAAGATGGGAAGATTTGTTGAACCAGTTTTCAAGACCGAAGACCGAAGACAAAGAACAGTTCGGAAGAATCGAGGAGCGTCCCCAACTTGAAGACCGGTTCAGGGGGCTACTGACGGTGTCCTAGACTAGGGGGTACTCACCACATCGTCTCCCGATCTGTTAGATTGGGCCGAGGACCCCCATGGCCGTATACTCATGGGCCAGTTCGGACAATGCCGCATACATGGAAGATTCCACAAGACTTGGTGATCAAGACAAGGACTCCTCCCCACCGGCGTATTCGGCTAGGACTCTTGTTATCCTAGGCCTCTGGTGCATTATATAAACCGAGGCCAGGCTAGTCGATAGAGGATATACATACAATCATACCATAGGCTAGCTTCTAGGGTTTAGCCTCTCCGATCTCGTGGTAGATCAACTCTTGTAATACTCATATCATCAAGAATAAATCAAGCAGGACGTAGGGTTTTACCTCCATCAAGGGGGCCCGAACCTGGGTAAAACATTGTGTTCCCTGCCTCCTATTACCATCCGGCCTAGAGGCACAGTTCGGGACCCCCTACCCGAGATCTGCCGGTTTTGACACCGACAAGCCCCCTCCTCCTCGGCAACGGGCTCACCGGCCTCCCCGGCAGGTCCCTTACCGGCCTCCTCGGTAGTAGCCTTGTCGGGCTCCCATGCAGGCCCCTTGGTGGCGTCCTCGGTAGCACCCTTGGCGGCCTCTTCAGCGGCGGTCTTCTCGGCCTCCGTCGCGGCGTTCTTGGCGACATCCTCGATAACGGTGTCCAGGTCCTCCCGGTCCGCCGGGAGAGGATCTGGGTATCGGAAGGGGGTGAAGCTAAGACCAGGATTCAAGAAGAACAGAATAGAAGGGATGGAAGGCGAGTGGCTTACCCATGCCGGGCTGGGAAGCAGAGGCCCCCTCTCCGCCAGCATCAGGCACCGAGGTGCGGCCGCCGGTGCCCAAGCATGCCTCCTCCTCCTCCGTGTGCATGGGCTCGGAGCTTGGCGCCCTTGCCGGGGACGCCCCTCGGGGCGGCATGGTTGACGGAGGCGGCGTGTTGGGGGTAGCCCTCAGGGGCTCCTCCTGCTGCTGTCCTCCCCCTACGATCGCGGCAAGATCAGTGCCAAGGATCATGCCCTTGGTACACGGTGACGGGAAGTGAGTGGCAAACTTCCGCCGGGGGCTGCTGTCCGGACTACTCGCCACCACCAGTGGCACCTTAGAGGTGCCCGCCGGGGGCAGGCCGCCCGCCGAAGACCTGGCCCTCTTCACCCTCTGGGCCAGTGTCTCCATATCCCTGCCAATACGAAAACAAGTCAAGATGAGAAGTACAACGAGTTGAGTTGAAGATGATGAAAGGAAATGACGCTTACTCATCCTCCTCCTCCTCTTTTGCTGCCTTCCTCTTCCTCCTCGGGCTGAGAGACTCGAGGTCAAAGAAGACCTCCGTGTCGTCGTCTGCGGGAGGAGGGGAAACAGGCGGAGGAGGGGAAGCAAGCGGAGTTGGGGGACGCTTGGACGAAGAAGAAGCAGATGCTTTCTTCTTCGCCACCGTGGCCTTCACCAACTTCTTCGCCGCCGCGGCCCTCGCTTGGTGCGTGGACGTCTCCTGGGTTTGCCGGGGTGGCATGGCCCTGCCGGGCTAGACCGGCTCGCCAGAGGTGGCCCGTCGCAGGACTCGCCTTTTCCCGCGGCTGGGGGCTCGACCGTGATACGTCTCCAACGTATCTAAAATTTTTGATTGTTCCATGCTATTAAATTATCAACCTTAGATGTTTTATATGCTATTTTATATGATTTTTTGACTAACCTATTAAAATAGAGCCCAGTGCCAGTTTCTGTTTTTTCGTTGTTTTTGAGTATCGCAGAAAAGGAAAACCAAACGGAGTCCAATTGACCTGAAACTTCACGGAGATCATTTCTAGACCAGAAAAAGCCCACGGAGTACTGGAGCTGGGCCAGAAGAGTCCTGAGGCCACCACGAGGGTGGCGGGTGCGCCCCCTACCTCGTGGGCCCCTCGTGGCTTCCCTGACTGACTTCTTTCGCCTATATATGTCCATATACCCTAGAAGCATCAGAGGGCACAATAGATCGAGAGTTCCACCACCAAAAGCCTCCGTAGCCACCGAAAACCAATCTAGACCCGTTTCGGCACCCTACCAGAGGGGGGAATCCCTCTCAGGTGGCCATCTTCATCATCTCGGTGCTCTCCATGACGAGGAGGGAGTAGTTCTCCCTCGGGGCTGAGGGTATGTACCAGTAGCTATGTGTTTGATATCTCTCTCTCTCTCTCGTGTTCTTGAGTCAGCACGATCTTTATGTATCGTGAGCTTTGCTATTATATTTGGATCTTATGATGTTTCTCCCCCTCTACTCTCTTGTGATGAATTGAGTTTTCCCTTTGAAGTTATCTTATCAGATTAATTCTTTAAGGGTTTGAGAACACTTGATGTATGTCTCGCATGTGCTTATCTATGGTGACAATGGGATATCACGTGATCCACTTGATGTATGTTTTGGTGATCAACTTGCGAGTTCCGTGAACTTATGCATAGGGGTTGGCACACGTTTTCATCTTGACACTCCGGTAGAAACTTTGGGGCACTCTTTGAAGTTCTTTGTGTTGGTTGAATAGATGAATCTGAGATTGTGTGATGCATATCGTATAATCATACGCACGGATACTTGAGGTGACATTGCAGTATCTAGGTGACATTATGGTTTTGGTTTATTTGTGTCTTAAGGTGTTATTCTAGTACGAACTCTATGATAGATTGAACGGAAAGAATAGCTTCGTTTTATTTTACTATACGGACTCTTGCATAAATCGATCAGAAAGGATAACTTTGAGGTGGTTTCGTACCCTACCATAATCTCTTCGTTTGTTCTCCGCTATTAGTGACTTTGGAGTGACTCTTTGTTGCATGTTGAGGGATAGTTATATGGTCCAATAATGTTATTATTGTTGAGGGAACTTGCACTAGTGAAAGTATGAACCCTAGGCCGTGGTTCAACACATTGCAATACCGTTTGTGCTCACTTTTATCATTATTACCTTGCTGTTTTTATATTTTCAGATTACAAAAACCATTATCTACTATCCATATTGCACTTGTATCACCATCTCTTCGCCGAATTAGTGCACCTATACAATTTACCATTGTATTGGGTGTGTTGGGGACACAAGAGACTCTTTGTTATTTGGTTGCAGGGTTGCTTGAGAGAGAACATCTTCATCCTACGCCTCCCACGGATTGATAAACCTTAGGTCATCCACTTGAGGGAAATTTGCTACTGTCCTACAAGCCTCTGCACTTGGAGGCCCAACAACGTCTACAAGAAGAAGGTTGTGTAGTAGACATCAAGCTCTTTTCAGGCACCGTTGCCGGGGAGGTTAGCGCTTGAACGTATATCTTTAGATCTTGCAATCGAATCTTTTTATTTCTTGTTTTAGCACTAGTTTAGTTTATAAAAGAAAACTACAAAAAAATGGAATTGAATTTGCCTCACACGATTCATCTTTTTAATATCTTTCGTGAGAATGATGGAAAGGAAAATTGTGCTCAAGTGCTAGAAGAAGAAGTCTATAAAATGTTTGGCACTAAATCTTTGAATGATGAGCATGATTGCAATGTTATTAGTATGAACTCTTTGAATATACATAGTACTAATGATGATTGCACTAGTCATGATGAAAATATCTCTTATAAGCATGTCGATTTTTGTGGAGTGCATAGAGTTTGCAATTACATACCGAACAGGGAAGATAGATTTTGCAAGAGTCATAAGTATTTGGAAACTAAATGGTTGCACGAAAGGCTAGATGTTTGTGCTGAAAATTTAAACTTTCTTGGTCCTACTTGTGAACTTTGCAATGAACGTGATCATTTCAGTACCCAATGCAAATTGTTTCATGATCATATTGTGTCCAAAAATTGTGATGACTTGATTTCCCTTTCACATCATAATGAACTTAGTTTGCTCTTGGGTTATGAAGAAATGAAACGTATATCTAAGGTTATTCTATAATTTGCACTTCATAGAGTTCTTAATTTTGATCTAGAGGAAATTCATATGTATTGTGCGGTAAATTGCATTGAAAATCCTTATATTGCCAATTACATAAAGAAAAGAAAACAAATAGAGGATGAGAGAGTACTAATGAAAGGGAAGAGACTTCCCAATATCCTCCTATTATTTCTTATGATGAATCGGGTAACGAGGAGGAGCCTCCTATTCAACCAATCTCGTTAATAATGAGCTCCGAAAAGAGGATTAAACCCACACATGATGTGAATATGAAAAAGAAAAGATGGAGAAGCAAAGGTAGAAAGGTATATCTCCCAAATTATGTTGCTCCTATTACTCATTGTGATGATGATAATTGCTATACTATTGGTGCCATCCATACTATTAATGATGAGAGTGATTATGCTTATGATATGAAAAGGCCCAAGCTTGGGTATGCTATGTTTGATGAGAATGACATGTTTGAGAATATATTTGCTGCAATTAATGTTTGCCCCAAGCTTTGGGATGCTATGTTTAATGAAGATGATATTTTTAGTCTCCCAAGTTTTGATATGCAAATTTATAATGATGATAGCATGCCTCCTAGTTATGATGATTATATTAATGAAAGTGGGTTTGGAAGAGTGTCAACTTTAGGAAGTAATGATCCCACTATTTTGGATGATGTTGAATATTATTATGATAATTATGAAAGTGGATTTGGAGAGGTCATGACTTTATTTAGTAATGATTCCACTATCTTGGAAGAGGTTTCAATTGATTATGATGAGAACAAAGTTGCTACTTATGATGATTATTGTGATGATACTTATGCTATAAAAAGTAGAGATGATTATATTTATAAAAAATGTCATGATTATGATTACCCTTTTTCTGAACATTACTCCTTTAATGTGGAAACAATTTATAGTATTCGAGTCTCTTATGATACTCCCACTATTCTGATTGAGAAGAATTTTGCTTATGTAGAGAGTAGTAAATTTTCTATGCTTGTAGATCATGAAAAGAATGCTTTAGGTGCTGGTTATATTGTTGAATTCATTCATGATGCTACTTAAAATTATTATGAGGGAGGAATATATGCTTGTAGGAATTGCAATAATATCAAGTTTCCTCTCTATGTGCTTAAAGTCTTGAAGTTATGCTTGTTTTACCTTCCTATGCAAGTTGATTCTTGTTCCCACAAGTTGTTTGCTCACAAAATCCCTATGCATAGGAAGTGGGTTAGACTTAAATATGCTAGTCATATTCTTCATGATGCTCTCTTTATGTTTCAATTCTTATCTTTTATGTGAGCATCATTGAAATCATCATGCCTAGCTAGGGGCGTTAAACGATAGCGCTTGTTGGGAGGCAACCCAACTTTATTTTAGCTCCTTGCTTTTTGTTCTTGTTTAGTAATAAATTAATCATCTATCCTCTGTTATGATTGTGTTTTTTATGTTTTAATTAGTGTTTGTGCCAAGTAAAGCCTTTAGGATCTTCTTGGGTGATTGTTATTTGATCTTGCTGTAAAAAACAGAAAGTATGCGCTCACGAGAATAATTTTCGTTTTTTACCAGAGAGCGATAGAATACCAATTACACTTTCAGTATATTAATAAACAAATTTCCTAGGACTTCCTAATTTCTCGGGATTTTTGGAGTTACAGAAGTATTCGAAACCTACAGATTACTACAGACTGTTCTGTTTTTGATAGATTCTGTTTTCATTGTGTTGTTTGCTTGTTTTGATGAATCTATGAGTAGTATCGGAGGGTATGAACCATAGTGAAGTTGGAATACAGTAGTTATTACACCAATATGAATAAATAATGATTTCATTACAGTACCTAAGTGGTGATTTATTTACTTATACTAATGGAGCTTACGAGTTTTCTGTTAAGTTTTGTGTTGTGAAGTTTTCAAGTTTTGGGTAAAGATTCGATGGACTATGGAATAAGGAGTGGCAAGAGCCTAAGCTTGGGGATGCACAAGGCACCCCAAGGTAATATTCAAGGACAACCAGGAGGCTAAGCTTGGGGATGCCCCAGAAGGCATCCTCTCTTTCGTCTTCGTTCATCGGTAACTTTACTTGGAGCTATATTTTTATTCACCACATGATATGTGTTTTGCTTGGAGCGTCATTTTATTTTCTTTTGTTTTTATTGATGTTTGAATAAAATACAAAGATATGAAATTCTTAAATGTTAGAGAGTCTTCATATAGTTAATTATTCGACTACGCATTGATCTTCACTTATATCTCTCAGAGTAGTTTGTTGTTGCTCTAGTGCTTCACTTACATCTTTTTAAAGCACAGTGGTGGTTTTATTTTATAGAAATAGATGAACTCTCATGCGTCACTTATATTATTTTAGAGTCTATAAACAGCATGGTAGTTTTCTTTGGTTATGAATTTAGTCCTAATATGATGGGCATCCAAGAGGGATATAATGAAAACTTTCATATAAAGTGCATTGAATACTATGGGAAGTTTGATACTTGATAATTGTTTTGAGATATGGAGATGGTGATATTAGAGTCATGCTAGTTTAGTAGTTGTGAATTTGAGAAATACCTGTGTTGAAGTTTGTGATTCCCGTAGCATGCACGTATGGTGAACTGTTATGTGATGAAGTCGGAGTATGATTTATTTATTGAGTGTCTTCCTTATGAGTGGCGGTCGGGGACGAGCGATGGTCTTTTCCTACCAATATATCCCCCTAGGAGCATGCGCATAATACTTCGTTTCGATAACTAATAGATTTTTGCAATAAGTATGTGAGTTCTTTAATTATGACTAATGTTGAGTCCATGGAGTATACACACTCTCACCCTTCCATCATTGCTAGCCTCTCTAGTATCGCGCAACTTTCGCCGGTACCATAAACCCACCATATACCTTCCTCAAAACAGCCACCATACCTACCTATTATGGCATTTCCATAGCCATTCCGAGATATATTGCCATGCAACTTTCCACCGTTCCGTTATTATGACACGCTTCATCATTGTCATATTGCTTGCATGATCATGTAGTTGATATTGTATTTGTGGCAAAGCCACCGTTCATAATTCTTTAATACATGTCACTAATGGGTCATTGCACATCCCAGTACACCGCCGGAGGCATTCATATAGATTCATATCTTGTTCTAAGTATCGAGTTGTAATTCTTGAGTTGTAAGTAAATAAAAGTGTGATGATCATCATTATTAGAGGATTGTCCCAAGTGAGGAAAGGATGATGGAGACTATGATTCCCCCACAAGTCGAGATGAGACTCCAGACGAAAAAAAAGAGAAAGGCCATAAAAAAGAGAAGGCCCAAAAAATGAGAGAAAAAGAGAGAAGGGGCAATTCTACTATCCTTTTTCACACTTGTGCTTCAAAGTAGCACCATGATCTTCATGATAGGGAGTCTCCTATGATATCACTTTCTTATACTAGTGGGAATCTTTCATTATAGAACTTGGATTGTATATTCCAATGATGGGCTTCCTCAAAATGCCCTAGGTCTTCGTGAGCAAGCGAGTTTGATACACACCCACTAGTTTCTTTTGTTGAGCTTTCGTACACTTATAGCTCTAGTGCATCCGTTGCATGGCAATCCCTACTCACTCTCATTGGTATCTATTTATGGGCATCTCCATAGCCCGTTGATACGCCTAGTTGATGTGAGACTATCTTCTCCTTTTTGTCTTCTCCACAACCACCATTCTATTCCACCTATAGTGCTATGTCCATGGCTCACGCTCATGTATTGCATGAAGATTGAAAAGTTTGAGAACATCAAAAGTATGAAACAATTTCTTGGTTTGTCATCGGGGTTGTGCATGATTTAAATTTTTTGTGTGGTGAAGATGGAGCATAGCCAGACTATATGATTTTGTAGGGATAGCTTTCTTTGGCCATGCTATTTTGAGAAGACATGATTGCTTAGTTAGTACGCTTGAAGTATTATTTTTTATATGTCAATATTAAAATTTTGTCTTGAGTCTTATGGATCTGAATATTCTTGCCACAATAAAGAGAATTACACGGATAAATATGTTAGGTAGCATTCCACATAAAAAATTATGTTTTTATCATTTACCTACTCGAGGACGAGCGGGAATTAAGCTTGGGGATGCTTGATACGTCTCCAACGTATCTATAATTTTTTATTGTTCCATGCTATTATATTATCAACCTGGGATGTTTTATATGCATTTATATGCTATTTTATATGATTTTTGGGACTAATCTATTAACCTAAAGCCCAGTGCAGTTTCTGTTTTTTTGTTGTTTTTTAGTATCGCAGAAAAGGAAAACCAAACGGAGTCCAATTGACCTGAAACTTCATGGAGATCATTTTTGGACCAGAAGAAGCCCACAGAGTACCGGAGCTGGGCCAGAAGAGTCCCGAGGCCACCACGAGGGTGGGGGCGCGCCCTACCCCCCTGGGCGCGCCCCCCTACCTCGTGGGCCCCTCGTGGCTTCCCTGACCGACTTCGTTCGCCTATATATGTCCATATACCCTAGAAGCATCAGAGGGCACAATAGATCGGGAGTTCCGCCGCCAGAAGCCTCCGTAGCCACCGAAAACCAATCTAGACTCGTTCTGGCACCCTGCCAGAGGGGGGAATCCCTCTCCGGTGGCCATCTTCATCATCCCGGTGCTCTCCATGATGAGGAGGGAGTAGTTCTCCCTCAGGGCTGAGGGTATGTACCAGTAGCTATGTGTTTGATCTCTCTCTCTCTCTCTCTCTCTCTCTCTCTCTCTCTCTCTCTCTCTCTCTCTCTCTCGTGTTCTTGAGTCGGCACGATCTTGATGTATCACGAGCTTTGCTATTATATTTGGATCTTATGATGTTTCTCCCCCTCTAGTCTCTTGTGATGAATTGAGTTTTCCCTTTGAAGTTATCTTATCGGATTAAGTCTTTAAGGATTTGAGAACACTTGATGTATGTCTTGCATGTGCTTATCTGTGGTGACAATGGGATATCACATGATCCACTTGATGTATGTTTTGGTGATCAACTTGCGAGTTCCGTGAAATTATGCATAGGGGTTGGCACATGTTTTTGTCTTGACTCTCCGGTAGAAACTTTGGGGCACTCTTTGAAGTTCTTTGTGTTGGTTGAATAGATGAATCTGAGATTGTATGATGCATATCGTATAATCATACCCACGGATACTTGAGGTGACATTGGAGTATCTAGGTGACATTTGGGTTTTGGTTGATTTGTGTCTTAAGGTGTTATTCTAGTACAAACTCTATGATAGATTGAACGGAAAGAATAGCTTCGTGTTATTTTACTACGGACTCTTGAATAGATCGATCAGAAAGGATAACTTTGAGGTGGTTTCGTACCCTACCATAATCTCTTCGTTTGTTCTCCGCTATTAGTGACTTTGGAGTGACTCTTTGTTGCATGTTGAGGGACAATTATATGATCCAATTATGTTATTATTGTTGAGGGAACTTGCACTAGTGAAAGTACGAACCCTAGGCATTGTTTCAACACATTGCAGTACCGTTTGTGCTCACTTTTATCATTAGTTACCTTGCTGGTTTTATATTTTCATATTACAAAAACCATTATCTACTATCCATATTGCACTTGTATCACCATCTCTTCACCGAACTAGTGCACCTATACAATTTACCATTGTATTGGGTGTGTTGGGGACACAAGAGACTCTTTGTTATTTGGTTGCAGGGTTGCTTGAGAGAGACCGTCTTCATCCTACGCCTCTCATGGAATGATAAACCTTAGGTCATTCACTTGAGGGAAATTTGCTACTGTCCTACAAACCTCTGCACTTGGAGACCCAACAACGTCTACAAGAAGAAGGTTGTGTAGTAGACATCAAGCTCTTTTCTGGCGCCTTTGCCGGGGAGGTTAGAGCTTGAAGGTATATCTTTAGTCTTGCAATCGAATCTTTTTGTTTCTTGTTTTAGCACTAGTTTAGTTTATAAAACAAAACTACAAAAAAATGGAATTGAGTCTGCCTCACACGCTTCATCTTTTTAATATCTTTCATGAGAATGATGGAAAGGAAAATTGTGCTCAAGTGCTAAAAGAAGAAGTCTATAAAATGTTTGGCACTAAATCTTTGAATGATGAGCATGATTGCAATGTTATTAGTATGAACTCTTTGAATATCCATAGTACTAATGGTGATTGCACTAGCCATGATGAAATATCTCTTATAAGCATGTCGATTTTTGTGGAGTGCATAGAGTTTGCAATTACATACCAAACAGGGAAGTTAGATTTTGCAAGAGGCATAAGTATTTGGAAACTAAATGATTGCAAGAAAGGCTAGATGTTTGTGCTGAAAATTTAAACTTTCTTGGCCCTACTTGTGAACTTTTCAATGAACGTGATCATTTCAGTACCCAATGCTAATTGTTTCATGATCATATCGTGTCCAAAAATTGCGATGACTTGATTTCCCTTGCACATCATAATGAACTTAGTTTGCTCTTGGGTTATGAAGAAATGAAATGTATATCTAAGGTTATTCCAGAATTTGCCCTCCATAGAGTTCTTAATTTTGATCTAGAGGAAATTTATATGTATTGTGCGATAAATTGCATTGAAAATCCTTATATTGCCAATTACATAAAGAAAAGAAAACAAATAGAGGATGAAGAGAATACTAATGAAAGGGAAGAGACTTCCCAATATCCTCATATTATTTCTTATGATGAATCAGGTAACAAGGAGAAGCCTCCTATTCAACCAATCTCATCAATAAGAAGCTCCAAAAAAAGGATTAAACCCACACATGATGTGAAGAAGAAAAAGAAAAGATGGAGAAGCAAAGGTAGAAAGGTATCTCACCCAAATGATGTTGCTCCTATTACTCATTGTGATGATGATAATTGTTATACTATTGGTGCCATCCATACTATTAATGATGAGAGTGGTTATGCTTATGATATGAAAAG
This sequence comes from Triticum dicoccoides, assembly GCF_002162155.2. NCBI lineage: Eukaryota > Viridiplantae > Streptophyta > Magnoliopsida > Poales > Poaceae > Triticum > Triticum dicoccoides. The sequence goes on from NC_041384.1 coordinate 85,519,975, forward strand.
GCCCAAGCTTGGGAATGCTATGTTTGAGAATATATTTGCTGCAATTAATGTTTGTCCCAAGCTTGGGGATGCTACGTTTAATGAAGATGATATTTTTAGTCTCCCAAGTTTTGATATGCAAATTTATAATGATGATAGCATGCCTCCTACTTATGATGATTATATTAATGAAGCAGATCCGGTGTCCAGCTGAAGGAAATATGCCCTAGAGGCAATAATAAAGTTATTATTTATTTCCTAATATCATGATAAATCTTTATTATTCATGCTAGAATTGTATTAACCGGAAACATAATACATGTGTGAATACATAGACAAACAGAGTGTCACTAGTATGCCTCTACTTGACTAGCTCGTTGATCGAAGATGGTTATGTTTCCTAGCCATAGACATGAGTTGTCATTTGATTAACGGGATCACATCATTAGGAGAATGATGTGATTGACTTGACCCATTCCATAAGCTTAGCACTTGATCGTTTAGTTTGTTGCTATTACTTTCTTCATAACTTATACATGTTCCTATGACTATGAGATTATGCAACTCCCGTTTACCGGAGGAACACTTTGTGTGCTACCAAACGTCACAACGTAACTGGGTGATTATAAAGGTGCTCTACAGGTGTCTCCGAAGGTACTTGTTGGGTTGGCGTATTTCGAGATTAGGATTTGTCACTCCGACTGTCGGAGAGGTATCTCTGGGCCCTCTCGGTAATGCACATCACTTAAGCCTTGCAAGCATTGCAACTAATGAGTTAGTTGCGGGATGATGTATTACGGAACGAGTAAAGAGACTTGCCGGTAATGAGATTGAACTAGGTATTGAGATACCGACCATCAAATCTCGGGCAAGTAACATACCGATGACAAAGGGAACAACGTATATTGTTATGCGGTCTGACCGATAAAGATCTTCGTAGAAAATGTAGGAGCCAATATGAGCATCCAGGTTCCGCTATTGGTTATTGACCAGAGACATGTCTCGATCATATCTACATTGTTCTCGAACCCGTAGGGTCCGCGCGCTTAACGTTACGATGACAATTTCATTATGAGTTTATATATTTTGATGTACCAAAGGTTGTTCGGAGTCCCGGATATGATCACGGACATGATGAGGAGTCTCGAAATGGTTGAGACATGAAGATTGATATATTGGAAGCCTATGTTTGGACATCGGAAGTGTTTCGGGTGAAATCGGCATTTTATCGGAGTATCGGGAGGTTACCGGAACCCCCCGGTAACCTAATGGGCCTTAATGGGCCTAGTGGAGGAAGTGGAGAGGAGGCC
>NC_041384.1:85521454-85596372 GCF_002162155.2 Triticum dicoccoides
AAGTCCTAGTCCAACATGGAAACGGGGGAGGCGCGCCCCTTGCCTGGTCGCACCTCCTCCCCCTTGCTCCTTTATATACAGGGGCAGGGGGGCACCCCAGGGACAACAGTTGATCATTGATCTCTTAGCCGTGTGCGGTGCCCCCCTCCACCATAGTCCTCGATAATATTGTAGCGGTGCTTAGGCGAAGCCCTGCGACAGTAGAATATCAAGATCGTCACCACGCCATCGTGCTGACGGAACTCTTCCCCGACATTCTGCTGGATCGAAGTCCGGGGATCGTCATCGAGCTGAACGTGTGCTAGAACTCGGAGGTGTCGTAGTTTCGGTGCTTGATCGGTCGGGTCGTGAAGACGTACGGCTACATCAATCGCGTTGTGCTAACGCTTCCGCTTTCGGTCTACGAGGGTACGTGGACAACACTCTCCCCTCTCGTTGCTATGCATCACCATGATCTTGCGTGTGCGTAGGAAATTTTTTGAAATTACTACGTTCTCCTACACCGGCTCCCTTGCCAAAGGAGCCAGTCATACGGCGCTTAGCAAAGATGCTGGAGCCGGCACCTTATAAGGCACCAGAGAAGGAGGCCACAGGAAAGGTCAAGGAGGCCCGGAGCGACCCCCGCCGCAAGGATACCTCGGACGCGACGTCTGAAGACAAGACCCATTCCCCCGCCGCCGAAGACGACGCGGATGAGGAGGAGACCGACTCTTCCCCTGATGGGGGAGGAAGGAGAGGGCGGCGGGCCTATATTCGGCGCTCAAGGACCAGTGGGCCGGCCTGTAGCTCACAAAAAAGCTGTAGCGCAACCGAAAAAAAGGCATGCGTCACATGGAGTTGAACTCAGGTCGCACATACAACACAAGAGAATTGCTACCACTGGACCACTCATCTACTTGTGATTTACTGCAGCGCGCACTGCTTAAGACCTAATCTAGTAGCGCTATTTGAAAGAAAACAAGTTCAATAATATGGGAAAAAGTTTCACCAATTAACCGGTCTGGCCAGTTGACCCTTGACTGTTCAAAAAATATGTGTAAATTTATTGGAAAATTAGGAATTAAAAAATTGTTCACAAAAAAAGTTCACTAGTTAAGAAAAGGATGACGAATTTAAAAGAAAAAAACTCACAAAAATGGAAAAAGCTCATTGATCTTCAATAAAAGTTCATCGAATCTGAAAAAAAGTTCATCAAATTTGAAAAAAGTTCATCATACTTGAAAAAAATTCATTGAATCTAAAAAAGTTCATCGATTTTGAAAAAATGTTCACGGAATTTGAAAAAAGTTCATCATAATGGAAAAAAGTTCATTGAATCTGAAAAAAGGTCATCAATTTTGAAAAAAAATCATTCAATTTGAAAAAGTTCATCATAATGAAAAAAAATCATCGATTTGAAAAAAGTTCAGCAAATTTGACAAAAAGTTCATCAAATTAGAAAAAAGTTCATCGAAATAGTAAACAGTACATAAAATTTAAAAGGAACGAAAAAAAGAAAGATGAAAATAAAAAAAGGAAAAATGAAAGAAAAGGGAAACGTTGGTTCTTAGCAGATCTGGCTTGGTGGTGGTTTGGTAAACATAGCGTCGTAAGACGAGGGAGGTCTCAAGTTCGATTCACCAGGAGGGGCGCTTAAGGCGCTGAATAGGAACCAGCCGTTCCAACACCGTAGATCATGTAATAGTTTTAGGTAGGGTTCAGGCCGGTTTTAGAACCTTTCGTGTTTTTTCTTCTTCTTCCATTTCTATTTGTATTTCTATCAGCTTTTCATCGGAGTTTAGTTTTCTTGTGTTTTATTCTTTTTTTCTTTTTTTCTTATTTTTTTATTTTGATTGTTTCCTTTCTCATTTTTCAATACATGTATATTTCTTTCGACACACATTGTGCATTTTTTGTGTAAATTGGAGATATTTTTTCATACATACTAAATATTTTCTAAATGCATGATTACCATTGTTTTTCAAATACATGTTTTGTTATTTTTCAATATGTGTTAAACATTTTTCAAGTAAACATTGACATATTTTTCTGAATGACACAAAACATTTTTTAAAGCAACATTTTGTAAATGTTATGAACAGATTTTAAATGCCTGATTCTTTTTAGAATGTAACGTACATTTTTTGGAAAGTTGCGAATTTGTTTTTTTAATACACGAACATTTTATTTTTTTACATTGGATAAATGTTTTGTGAAAATGTCATGTGCATTTCCTTGTAACCTGTGAACATTTTTTAAATGACACAAACATGTTTTCTTGAATTAACTGTGTTTAATCTTTTCTAAATAAATTCTAGTTTTTGAATATATTTGTTTAACATGTTTTCAACAATATGAACACAAAGAAAAGAAAAAAAGAATGAATGGGAAAACAAACTAACCTACGGGAAGCTACTTGGACCGGTCCAATAGTAGCGACGAGGAGGGTGTGTCCTTGAGGCGAGACCTTCCTCGCTGTCGCTAGAAGCGAGACATATTCCCCAACACCCTACGAGCACTATAGGAGGTCGGGGAAATATCTGGTGCACCGAACTTACATTGGGTTTTTTAAATGTTCAAAAAAGTCTGAAAAAATTAGCACACTCGCAGAACATCAATGTAGATTGTCACAAAATTTGAGGTCAAAATTCAAAACATAACTTGGAAATCAAAAATGACAAATTCATCACTGAATAGTACATAACATAACTTGGGCTTTAGATTTGGCCCATTATCACACTGATGTCAAATTTGTCATTTTTATATCTCATAAAATATTTCAAATTTTTATTTGAATTTTTGTGACATTATACATTGATGTTGCGTTAACGTGCTAGATTTTTTTCAGATTTTTTTAAATATTCTGTGCCATCCGGTGCACCGGATACAGTCCCATAGGAGGTCCCCTCAAATGCATATGAGAACAGAAACAATTGAGAGTGGCGTTTTCGCACATGAGAGCATATGCTCCTGGATTTTAAAATGTGTTTTAAACATATTTTGATATGTTATAAAATTCTGACAAAATGATTCTCACGTCCATCTCAACACTCTACGTGCATACAAACTTGTTTCGTGTAAACCTGGCAACTGTTGTGTCACATGCAAAAAAGACAAAAGTTAGTGTTAAAAAAGGCTTTTCATAACACATTTTTTTGTCTTTTTACAGAAGGCGTACAAAATGTCGGTCTTTTTACAAAATTTGGCGTGCGCACATACAATGTTGAGATGTGCGTGTCAAATTTGTGTTCGGAATTTTTTGACACCTTGAAATATATTTTTCGACGGCAGGAGCATATGCTCCCATGTGCCAAAGTGAATTTCCGGAAACAACTAGAGTATATAAGGCCCCATTCGTCTCACTAGGCCCAGTGAGAACTCCATGGCGATCTAGGCGCAAAGGCCGAAGCTTCAGCTGTTCAGGGACTTTTCTCTTTCTGGTTTCCTCCAATCGCCTATGTTGTGCAACCAGTTCTAAAAAAGGTATTTTTGTGCAAGCAAAGCAATCATGGAGTGGAGCCATGCATAATGTAGCATCGTATGATAGGGTCGGGGATGAATAATTAGAGTAACTGGAGTGACCCTGATCCCACAAACTAAAGGCAAACACACGGCCACTAAAGGCTACCTACTAATTGATCATGCAAATGCATTTTGACCAGGCGAGCCCCACATGCATGCTGATTTGGCCATGAGAATCGCCAGGAACAATGATCGCTTCCATTGCAGTCTGTCTACTTGTGCTCCTATTTTTTCCACCGTCAGACTGGGGTGGATGGACGGCTGGTAAAATCGCCAACCACAGTAAAACTTGTAAGTACTAAAACTTGCTAAGAGTAGTAAACATGTTATACTTTACTAGTTGGTAGTAGGAACAAAAACTTGCCAAGAGTTAATATTGTTTTCTTTTTGTTGTGCACTCATGACAAATGCACTATATCTAGCTTTTTGTCAAGCTAATCCGGTAAAACTGTATCTTCAATACTAGCAGTATTTTCGCAAACCAAATTCTTCCATCAGAGTTTAATCGTCCTACAGAAGAAATGCTGAATTAAACAGATTCAGATCTAGTACCGATGAAACTTAAAGCTACACAACAAGGGAAAAAATACTACACATTGAAGGAGGGAGGAAGCAGCTACATTGTCTTCACCCAACAATATTTGTTATTTAGGTCCCGGGCCTAGCAATTATTCGGATCCTAACCCTGGGCCACGCTATGAGTGCGGCATGGGCCACACGGCTTTAGCGCCCCAGTACAAACAAACAAATCAAACAGGGCTTTGGCTACATTGTCTTCACCCTTTCGACAGTACTGCAAATCATGGACCATCTCCCTCCCATGCTCGCTCCGATCCGTCTCAAACAAAGGCCGGAGTAGGTTCACTGCTGCCACTTTATGATGATCAGATTAAAGCCTAGCTGGTTTATCAACTCTTTCATCAACATGGAAACCCTACTTAATTGGTCAAGGTGGGAGTTGCAAGCTGGTTTATTTGTTTCTTATTTAAGAGAACAAATCAGGAAACATGCATGACTAACCACCATTCCCGAATGATTCCGTTCTTCCAAAGAAAATATCATTCTTTATGCAAGAGAAGGAATATCTGAAACTAGCAGTCCAGAGGGAGAATATACCCGTGCCAAAATCTTCCAAAGGGGAGAGCAGAAAAGTGCCGCACCTACTCAAGCATAGGATACACATTCAGTGTAGAGAACCAAGGACTCGTAGTAGTAATATATTTAGCCAACTACCCCTACGTAGTTAAATCCACACGACTTCCTAATGCGATCGAATCATCAAAGTGGTGCAAAATACTAAGTTACTGACACCACCGGCGCTAACTCAAGGTTTTGTTAATTCCACTTCAGCTTGTCTGCTAACTGACAGGGGCGAGCCAGCGGTGGTTGGGAGCCACGAATAATGCAGAAGAAACAAACGATCGAGGCCGCTTATTTTCAAGGACGACATACGGGAGATGAATGCGGTGACACCAAGGGTCGGAAGGGCTAGCTCTAGCTGACGTCGTCACCCGCAGACACATCGCCATTGTTCGCTTGGAACCTTGTACAGTAGACAGGTCGTGTGGTTGCACCGGCGGCAGCGTCTGCGTCTCTCTCGGCCCATCGGCCGGGTGAGTGACGCGAGGAGGAGAGCGACATCGGTATTCTTTGTTTGTTTCCCGGGGTGAAATTATAAAACGAATGCGGTTTTTCTCTGAAGAACATGCCGCTGGCGCTGCTGCAGATGCCTGAATTTATTTATGGCTGCTGAAAATCGATCAGTGGGTGAGTTGAGCATTATGTCTGCGCCCCTGCGCGCATGAGCATGAGCATGAGCATGGCCACCACCATGAAGCGGGCGTAAATGGCCGCCATAAACCTTTGCAGGGCGTGGTGGTGGAGTATGGTCCACGATTCTTCTGGCCCGGAGGAATTTCTGGTTTCTCGTGAAGTGCAGCCAGCGGCGCCCTGCCCTGCTCCTGTCAATTTACTTACTTATATTTACCCGCGGGGTGAAAGTGAAACCAGAGAGGGCAGGGCGTCGTTGCGCCGAGCACATTTCGCGCGAAAAAGTCACCGTGGCACGCGGATTTCACACTGGGCGGGCGGGCGAGAGAGAGAGAGAGGGGTTTCAGTTCAAGGGAACCTGTCTTCTGGCCACCATGGTCGGACCTGCTGTGTACAGTATGTTGGTTCGAGTTAGCGTGCTGGTTTATGCAAAGATTCTTGGACGGTTCATGTTGCTTGCGTGCATACGTACGTCAAGTAGATCGATGGATGGATGGTGTATTGATTTTTTTAGATGAACAGGGAGGTTTTCCTCCCCGGTTCCATTACTCGGCATGAAACCAAAACGCGATCTCCAGTTATACAGCAGCTCACTTAGAGGAGCAGTTCAGCCTAAACGGCATTAAGAGAAAAAAAAAGGGAAATCAGGGAAACAGATCTTTGAAAAGATCAGGCGGCACGCAGGCCCGAAATTAGAGTATCACAAATCAGACTGAAATCTCCAGGTTTGTGTCCGCTTCCATCTCCGCAGCCCTTCTGAGCTTGAGTGGTGGCGCTGAGGCTGCTTGAGGAGACCAGCAGACAAGCGTCGAGACTGGGCTACTCAGCAAGTTTTTGCTCTTCAGGGCACTCTTCTTTGGAGAATGGAAACGCCAGTCATCGTCAGAGATCTTCAGCTTGCCCCACTGATTCACAACCCCATCCTTCGTACAACCTCCCAGCATCAGCCACTCGCTATTCTCAGCGGCTGGAGCAAGAAGGCTGTAAGTGCTGTCAGGAAAATCTCCAGACGAGCTTTGCCATTTTCTGGCGCCAAGACCGCCCAGAACTTGAGGGTTCTGAGGATCAGCCTCCAAACCTGCAAGATCGATGTCCAAACGGTGTTGTTAAAGATAATAGAGTTCCTATACTTCCACAAACATCAGAGGACAGCTGATGAAACTATATTTAGAGCAGAATTCTTTCTATTAGATACCCAAAATCTAGCTACAGATTCATAGTCTATTCCCATCCGGACCTGAAAGTGGTCAGCCACAAACGACCAAATGTTTTTTGCTACGATACATTCAAAAAACAAGTGAGTGTTAGTTTCCTGTTCAGAGCAAAAGACGCAATCCAGAGGTTGAATGATGTGCCTTTTCCTCAGGTTGTCTCTTGTCATCAACTTGTTATACGAGAAAAGCCATAAGAAAACGTGGATCTTCGGGGGCACATAAAGTTTCCACACCACAGGGATGAAAACTGGTTGTACCCCACGAAAATTGATCACCTGATACAGAGAGCTTGATGAGTAAACACCTTTGCTTTCAAGCTGCCATATCAGTGAATCAATGTCCTCACAGAGAGCAATGCTTCTGGCGCACTCGACCAGGTGGTGCCATTGCTCCATGAGTTTATCATCGAAGTTCCTTCTGAAAGTCAGCTTGAGAGTATCCCCATCCCAGACCTCTTTAATAGTTCTGGTTTGCTCATTACAGACTAAGTATATAGGCCAAAATTGGGTAGCTAGAGGGGAGGTCCCAAACCAGGTATCTTCCCAGAATCTAATCCTCTCACCATTACCTACCTTCCATCTAAATCCAAACTTCAGGTTTTGGATGATGGATTGGAATCCTTTCCAAAACCTAGAAGAGTTTGGAGTAGGGTTAACAGCAAAGAGATTAGGCTTCCCAGACAAATATTTTTGTTCTATGATGGATTTCCAAGGTTTCTCCCCTTCCTCATAAAATCTTTTGACCCAATATCCTAAAAGGCAAGTGTTAACCTCTTGAAGGTTTGGAATTCCAAGACCTCCAAATTCTTTCTTTATACATATCATTTTCCAACTAGCAAGGTGAAGTTTTCTATGCCCTTCAAAGTCATTCCACAGGCAGTTAGCCATCTGGGAATTGATCATGTCTACGGCCCACTTAGGGAATTTGAAAAAAGAAAGAAGGTAATGGGGATGCTAGCCAGACATGCTTGAATGAGCACAAGCCTGCCTTTGCAGGAGAGTAGCTTCCCTCTCCATCCAGCAATCCTTTTCATGATCTTGTCTATAAGGGGTTGGATGTCCTCCCTTCTAAGTTTGTCATAGTGAAGGGGTATCCCTAGGTACTTAATAGGGAAAATCCCTTCAGTACATTCCAGTACATGAATGAAGCAATCAGTTTCATCCTTTTCCATGTTAATGGGGATCAATTCACTTTTACTGTAATTGATTCTCATCCCTGAAACCTGCTCAAAGCAGTTCAACACCATCTTCAGGTTTGAGGCATGCTGCAGGTTTTTATCTAGGAAGAGGATGGTATCATCTGCATATTGCAGGCAGATGATCCCTCCAGGGCAGACTTCAGGGCAGAGCCCTACAATCATATCCTGATTGGCTGCCTTTATCAGCATTCTAGTGAGAGCATCTACTACTAGGTTAAATAACAGTGGGGAAATGGGGTCTCCCTGCCTGAGCCCTTTCCCTGTGAGAAAGAAGTCACTTTCACTGTTGTTCACCTTGACTCCAATGGACCCCCCATGGGTAATCTGCTTAATCCACTGTGTCCATCTCTCCCCAAAACCTCTAAACTTAAGTAGTTCCTCTAGGAATTCTAGGTTGACCTTGTCAAAGGCTTTTTCATAGTCTAGTTTTAACACCAATCCTTGTCTCTTGCTAGAGTGGATTGAGTGCAGCACCTCATGTGCTGTGACTACACTTTCTAAGATATACCTGCCTTTTAGGAAGGCAGATTGGTTACTAGCTACCAACCTTTGCAGGATTTTTGAGAATCTGTTGGTGAGAACCTTAGTGAAAATCTTAAAGCTACAGTTCAAAAGGCTGATGGGCCTAAATTTCCTCATAGAGGAAGCATCTGTTTCTTTGGGGATTAGGGTCAGCATAGCAAAGTTAAGTCTGTGTATGTCAAACTTTCCATTGTGGAAGTCTGAAAACATACTCATCAGATCTTTCTTCACTAGTTCCCAAAAGTGTTGGTAGAAAAAGAAGGGGATCCCATCAGGCCCCGGGGCTCCATCAGAGTATGAGTCAAAAACAGCCTGTTTGACCTCCTCTTCTGAAAAAGGAGCTTCTAATGTGCTATTCTCCTCAGGAGTTACTTTTTCTCCCTTAGAGAAAAAGTTTTGGTTCATTTTGAAGCCATTCCTATTTTTTTGAACAAATCTTTGTAATAATCACTAGCAATTCTAAGCATCTCAGCATTATCAGTGACAGGACCTTCAGGTCCATCCAGAGAGTGGATGATAGTTTTCCTTCTTCTCTGGTTGGCCACAGCATTAAAATATGCAGTGTTCCTGACACCTTCTTTAATATCTCTATCCCTAGATCTCTGCTTTGCTTTAACCTCTTCTTGAAGCCAGATTTTCTGGAGCTCAGAGTGGATGAATCTAATTCTAGAAAATTCAGCTTCAGAAAGGTTTGTGGCTTCAGACTTGATATCAAGCTTATCAAATTCCTCTAAGAGGATTTTTTTTGTATCTTCTAAGTTGGGCCTCCTCATTGGAGCTCCACCCTTTAGTGATTTTCCTGAGTTTTCTAATTTTAATTTACCAGTTCTCAATATGGGAGGAGGCATTAGTGGTCTTATTCCAAATTCTAGTAACTGGATTGGAGAAGTCTTCTCTTAGGAGCCACCATTTCTCCATTTTATAACTACTACACTTAGGGGTTTGGTTTAAACCAGACTCCCAAATTAAAGGAACATGGTCACTCCCACACCTAGGCAAAGCCCTACAGGATGCCATGGGGAAGATCATGTCCAACTCAGTATTATAGAAAAGCCTATCTATGGTAGACATGATTAGGTCCACCTGATTGTTGGCCCAGGTGAATCTCCTGCTGGACAGCTTAATCTCAAGCAAGCTCCAGATCTCAACCCAGGCATTGAAATTATCACTCCATCTATGGTTAATATTGCCATTACTTTTATCCTTGGCATATCTCACTAGGTTAAAATCTCCCCCTATAAGGGTGGGAAGGGGGTCTTCTAAAAACAAGGTATGAAGCTCAGAGATAAATTCTTCCTTCCCTTCTTCATAAGGAGAACCATAGACAGTAATGACTCTAAATGGATTATCAGTAGTTTTCAACTTCACAACACAACTAACAGAGGATTCTAAGTTGGACCAGGAGACAACTTCTAAGATGTCTAGGTCCACTCCCATCAGGATGCCCCCAGCAGAGCCTTGGGCTGGTAGGTGATGCCAGGAAAAAATTCTATTACCTACCAGAGATTTTAGGAAGGACTCAGAAAACTCCTCTTTCTTAGTTTCTTGGAAACCTACAATGGAAGCATGGGTTTTAGCCATAGTTTCTAGGATCAAAGCTTTCCTACCAGGGGCAGCAATCCCTCTCACATTCCAGAACAGGGCATTCATGTAACAAGCCTAGTTCTGGGGTGCTTGCCCCTTCTATTCTTACAAACCAAATACCACACTTCACTATTGTTACCATCAACATCATTATCACTAGGCGTTTTCTTTGGGGTGATGAAATCTGATTCAGAACCTTCAGTTCTATCAGGGATCACACACCCCTCTCTACCTTGATCAGCTACATTGCTGGTAGGATCAGCATCTACTTTTTCTTCCAAAATAACATCTATACCTATTTTATTAGCAACAGAAAGGAAACTGGGATTATTGAAAAGGGAGAAGGGTTTGTTCTTTATACCTTCTCCGTTGGTGATTGCATCTTGAGCACCTTTGAACTGTTGAGCCTTCTGAAGGATGGTTCTGGTGTCTCCAGCAACCCTAGCACTCATCCTGGTAGCTTGGACATGGCCCCAAATCTTCTTGTTGTTATGTTGTTGGATTGGTGGGAAATCTTCTTCATATTTCTGGCTCTTATCCTCCACGGCTTCCTCAATATTGCTTCCAGGCAGGTGCAGAGTTTCCATTGACATGTCATCCTCTTCATCTTCAGTGCTAATACCATCATCCTCCCAGCTTTCCATTTCCTTCAGGAGGCTGAAACCATCCTCCAGGTTCCTATCTTCTAGCAGGCGACTAAGAGCACTACTTTTGATGTTTTGTAGTGGGTCTGGCAGCTTGTTCCTTAGCAGAGTAGTTGGGCTGGGGGGCTCCATCTCTTCCTAGCAGTGATCACTGGTCCTCCTGTTCATTCCACTACTTGAGCTGGTCCTAGATCCATTATCCGAGCTCTTGGAACTTTTATGAGAGGCAGTATCATCATTGCTTTTGCTGTTGTGGTTGTTGTCATTTCCCCCATTCTGCTGATTACTGGTTTGTCCTATTGCCTGCTCATCCACAACAGCACTTGGTGGCTCCACCTCAACTTTGATCTTGTACAGCTTACCATGGATTCCAAAAATTCTCTCTTTGGGTATTCTAGAGTGGTCTTTACAGGATATCTTGACCCTGATAGTTTCATAAAAGTTCTGGAAATTGTGTTGCCAGTCCACATCCAGCAGGACACCAAATGTGGATGTGATTTGGTCCAGCAGTGACCATTCACACCACTTGGGGTTCATGTTTCTTAACTTGATCCAGATCTTCTGTAACTCCTCTTCAGCAGTGATCTCTCCTTTCCAAACTTCTACATTCACTATGGTGTTCTCTTTTGACAATCCAAAGCAGGGGTCCAGCCACCTGTTCAACATCAATCTCAGGAGGGAATTTGACTAGGAATGGCCACTCATCTAGAGCACTGATGGGCCAAGGCCAATTGGTTTTGTAGATGCTGGCGAATTCTGTTGCCAGTTCTTGTTTTGAGATCTCCCCAGCCTCCACAAAAACTATACCAACATTCTTCAGCCACCCAGTGTGCTGGGCATTCACATCAGGGGCATCCAGGTGGTAAAAACCAAGTCCTTGTGCAGCACTTCCGACGAACTTTGTTGTCGAGTGCGGCTTCTTCCTGACTGGGCAATCTTCTACCTTGTGATTGATCATTTTGCAGATAAAGTAGCATTGGGGCTTCGTACACTTGTCTTTGTGGTGCCCGGGGTCACCACAATTGTAACAGGTAACCCCAGCATAGGACATCAGACCTGGGTTGGTTGCTAGCGCCCTCTGATTTGCATCTTTGCTTTTCTTCTACTGGGTCTTGACTTGTGATCTAATCTGTGGCTGGTTACCACCATGAGCTTCCCCTTGGATCCCCCCTTGCCCGCTTGGTTGCCCCTGAGGCAGTTGCGGAGGAGCGAACCACTGCTGTTGTGCCCCCCCCCCTCCCATGGCGACGGGTAAGGTCCTGGGAACTGACCTGGGAAAGCCCATGGCGGCGGCAGGCCTTGGTAACCAAATCCAAAGAACGGTTGCTGCGGCTGCAGCCCGCTCCCCTGGTTGATCTGCTGGTGGTCGGGAGGCCAATTCCCCGCCTGATCCCCCCTGCCGCCTTTGTTCTTGGCTCTGCCCCGCCCGCGCCCTCCATCCGCCATGAGATCTGGGTCGGGAGTGGTGGCCGCCGCGGTTGCGAGGTTGGTTGGGAGAGGCGGAACCCTAGCATCTCCTCCCTCCACCCCACTTTTTATAGGCACCCAGAGCTGACTGTACCACCCTTCCACCTCGTCACTGTGATCATCTGGCAGCTTGGTGGGTGATTTGGCAGTTGCGTCAGCCATGTGGCCATTTTGAATCCTACCCCTTCTCCTCCAGTCCACGAATCTGAAACCCCCCGATGCTTCCATGACCAGAAGTGCCTCTGCTTTTTGCTTCGATCCAAAATCTGTTACTGGGACTCTGTCAGATTCACGGCCATTGTGATGCTCTCCTGTAGCTGTAATCTCCAGAAAGCTCGCCAACGGATTCGCCTCGCTCTCAGCGGTGATTCCTGTGCCACCATTGCCCAGGAGATCACCACCCTCGCCGGCGTCGATCTGCCTGTCAGGAACAAGGATAGTTCGCGATCCGTGGCGAACGACAGGATCCTGGCGACTAGCTTCTGTACCGATTCGTGACCCCTCCTTGGGATCCTCATTGATGCGGCCACCGCCAGCATCATCACTGAAATCTCCTCCTCTTCGCTGATCTGTGCTTGGGCAAACTCTGTTCCTCGTCGGTCGCTCATGGTGAGTGGGTGTGGACGGGGGCATGGGTTCACTCTGTCTGGACAGCTCCTTCCAGGCTCCTTCCACCGAGAAGATGCATTCAGTCAGCGCACTGTTCATCCCAAATCCGGCTCCACAGTCCTCATGCGCCGCACAGTATCTGTCCCCCGTGACCAAAACTGCCCGAGCTTCGATATTCAGGGGCTGTAGCTGCCGCAGTCCCTGTCCGGCTTGGATCCACCTCCTCCGAATCCGATGGAGGGCTAGAAGGCAGGCACCCGAGGATTCCTTCCCATCGCACCCTGCGGCGGGCATCACCGCATTTCGCTTCCGTTTTCGCCCAAACAACGAACGCTTCCGGTTGTTCCCTCGGACTTGGCATCTGGGCTTTCTCCTCCCTCGTGCCCTCGAAGTAGATCCTCCGAGCGAGGTTGAGCAGCTCTCGATCCGCTTGGATCTGGCAGGTTTGAGCGTACCCCGCTTTGCAGAGTTTTTGAAACGGATCTCGACTCCTCTCCGCAGCGAGATCCGCCTCCCTCCACTCCTTCACGCACTGCATCCACGAGCCGGTGTCGTCGCGGATCCGCATCGCCCTCTCTGTCCACCTCTGCATCCTCGTCGACTGAAGCGTCGCCGGAGAGACCGATCCAATCGGGCGCAGCTTCTCTAGGAATGCTTGGTAAACGAATGGCAGAGGCATCCGAATCACCGTCGAGCCCGGCGGGACCCCGTGCGGGAGGGACCTGGGAGGCGAGCCTGTGGATCTGGTCTGGCGAGGCATGGGGGCGTCGAGAGGTGGCTGCGGGGGCGGTGGGGGGCGGTCAATCGACGACGGCGGTGGGGTAGGTGGGGAAGGGGAAGGGGAAAGCGCGGTCGCAGGAGCGGGCATGGAACCTCTCACAAATGTTTTTTTCTCTGCTCTGAGTCTTGACGCTGACAATGTCGGCTTTGTTCCGGTGACCAAGTTCTCTTCTCGTGGTATCAGCCTAAGAACATATAGCATCATCGATGGTGTATTGATCTTCAGCCCACGTGAAAGATCATTGGGTTTAGCTCTATCCGGCTACCCAAAGCAGTGTTAGACTGTATATACGTAGTCTTGTATAGGCCTTGTATTGTACCTCTTGGTACATCTATATAATGAGATAGCCACATGAAAGTGCAACTATCCCTAGGTGGTTTTAGTAATTTATAACAACATATAGCTCATTGAGCTAATGCTATTCCAAGATGATTATTTCAGGAAAGCTCAATGATTGGCATGGCATGGATGTGAAAGTGGAACCCTCAAAATGCTAAGGACAAAGGATTGGCTCAAGCTCAAAAGCTCAAGACTCTTCATTTTATATTTTAGTGATCCAAGATCACATTGAGTCTTTAGAAAAAGCCAATACTATCAAGGAGGGATGAGGTGTTGCTTAATGAGCCTCTTGCTTCATGTGCTTAGTGATATGCTCCAAAACCCTCAACTACTTTCCCATATCCACATATGACCTAAACCCTAAGCCAAACTCGGTCCTACCGATTCTTCCTATCCGGCGCCACCGAGTTTCACTTGTCATAAGCCACTGCCAAACCCTAGCAATTCGGTTCTACCGATAGGGATCTCGGTCTCACCGAGATGGGATTGCAATCTCTCTGTTTCCCTTTCGTAACTTTTTGGTCTCACCGAAAGAGCGAATCGGTCCCACCGAGATTGCAATGTAAATTCAGTGTTTCCTTTTTGTAACTTTTCGGTCTCACCGAAAGAGCGAATCGGTCCCATTGAGTTTGCCTGACCAACTCTCTGGTTAGCTAATTACCAAATTCGGTCCCACCGAGTTTGTGTAATAAGTCTCACCGAGATTACGTTATGCCCAAACCCTAACCATATCGGTCCTACCGAGTTGCATGTCAGTCCCACCGAAAATCTCTAACGGTCACTAGGTTTACATTTTCGGTTCGACCGAGTTTGTTGATTCGCTCCCACCGAGATTGGAAAACTGTGTGTAACGGTTGGATTTTGTGTGGAGGCTATATATACCCCTCCACCTCCTCTTCATTCGTGGAGAGAGCCATCAGAACACATACACAATTCCAACTCATATGTTCTGAGAAAGAACCACCTACTCATGTGTTGAGATCAAGACATTCCATTCCTACCATATGAATCTTGATCTCTAGCCTTCCCAAGTTGCTTTCCACTCAAATCTTCTTTCCGCCAAATCCAAATCCTATGAGAGAGAGTTGAGTGTTGGGGAGACTATCATTTGAAGCACAAGAGCAAGGAGTTCATTACCTACACACCATTTGTTACTTCTTGGAGAGTGGTGTCTCCTAGATTGGCTAGGTGTCACTTGGGAGCCTTCGACAAGATTGTGGAGTTGAACCAAGGAGTTTGTAAGGGCAAGGAGATCGCCTACTTCGTGAAGATCTACCGCTAGTGAGGCAAGTCCTTTGTGGGCGATGGCCATGGTGGGATAGACAAGGTTGCTACTTCGTGGACCCTCTGTGGGTGGTTGCTTCTTCGTGGACCCTTCGTGGGTGGAGCCCTTCGTGGACTCGCGCAACCGATACCCTTTGTGGGTGGAGCCCTTCGTGGACTCGCACAACCATTACCCTTTGTGGGTTGAAGTCTCCATCAACATGGATGTAGGATAGCACCACCTATCCGAACCACGGGAAAAACATCCGTGTCTCCAATTGCGTTTGAATTCTCCAAACCCTTCCCTTTACATTCTTGCAAGTTGCATGCTTTACTTTCCGCTGCCAATATACTCTTTGCATGCTTGCTTGAATTGTGTGATGATTCCTTGACTTGTCCTACAATAGCTAAAATCTGCCAAGAACTAAAATTGGGAAAAGGTTAAGTTTTTATTCGGTCAAGTAGTCTAATCACCCCCCCTTCTAGACATACTTTCGATCCTACAAGTGGTATCAGAGCTTTGGTCTCCATTTGCTTTGATCTCCATATCTTTTGGTGGTCATAGCCTTGGTTTCACAACCTAGGAGAGTATGGCGTCTAGCGAGGGAAATTATCACCGTAGAGGTCCTTACTTTGATGGTACTAATTTTGCTAGTTGGAAGCATAAAATGAAAATGCATATTCTTGGACATAACCCCGCCGTTTGGGCTAGTGTGTGTGTTGGTTTGCAAGGTCAATTCTTTGATGGAAAAGAACCAAACCATGAAGCTACCGCGGATGAGTTGAAGATGTTGCAATACAATGCTCAAGCTTGTGATATTCTCTTCAACGGATTGTGCCCCGAAGAATTCAACAAAATCAGCCGTCTTGAGAATGCAAAGGAAATTTGGGACACTTTGATTGATATGCACGAAGGTACCGACTCCGTCAAGGAATCCAAGTTGGATGTGCTTCAAAGTCAACTTGACAAGTTCAAAATGAAGGATGGTGAAGGTGTCGCTGAAATGTACTCTAGGCTTGCTCTCATCACAAATGAGATTGCCGGCTTAGGAAGTGAAGAGATGACCGATAGATTCATCATCAAGAAGATTCTAAGAGCCTTGGATGGAAAATATGATACCGTGTGCACATTGATCCAAATGATGCCCAATTACAAAGATCTCAAGCCAACGGAGGTGATTGGAAGAATTGTTGCTCACGAGATGTCACTTAAGGATAAAGAGGAACTTCACAACAAATCAAGTGGTGCCTGTAAAGCCTCATGTGAAGCCCCTACATCATCAAGTGAGAAACAAAACTTCAATGAAGAATTGAGCTTAATGGTGAAGAACTTCAACAAGTTCTACAAGAGTAGAAGCAAAGATAGAAGCTTCAAGTCAAGGTCCTACAATGACAAAAGATCTTCTAGTCGAGAGCGAAACTGCTACAGTTGTGGAAGACCCGGACACTATTCCAATGAGTGTACGGCTCCCTACAAGAGAAGAGAAGATTCTCCAAAAAGAAGAAGCAAAGAATCACCACCAAGAGAGAGAAGGAGTAGAGATGATCGTTATGAACGAAGATACTCATGGAGAAGCAAGGATTCGGAAAGGAAGGGAAAATCATCAAGAAGCTACACAAGACGAAGACATCAAGCTCATGTTGGTGAATGGGTATCCGGCTCCGACTCCGACAGCCACTCCGAGAGAAGTTATCACTCTGACTCCGAAGATACTCAAGATGAAGGTGTTGCCGGTATAGCACTTGTGTCAACCAACTCCTACGACATATTTGACTCACCAAATGAAGGGATTGGAAGATGCTTCATGGCCAAAGGTCCTAAGGTAACACACCCCGAGTATGTTGATTTCAATAGTGATGAAGATGACTTGTTAGGTGATGATTAGCTTGTTGACAACTCTAGTGATGAATACTATGATGAAATGTCAATTAATCATGCTAATCAAAATAAAACGAATGACAATGATAAGGAGAAGATTGAGGTTCTAACTAAAGAACTAAACACTCTTAAGTTAGCTCATGAAACTATCTTCGAAGATCATCGAGAACTTTTAAGAGCTCATGAGAAATTACGCTTTGAAAAGCTCAATCTTGAGCAAGAGCATGAGTTCTTAAAAGCAATCAATGATGATCTTCGCAAGAAAAGTTCTTCTTACATTGCCAAGCGTTTACTCTTATCCACTTACATGCCTCAAGTCAAGTCTAGTAACAAGAACAAGAAAGATTCTTCCTCTAGCAGTAACAATGATCATGCTAAATCCAATATTGTTGCCTCTAGTAGTTCTCTTGATTCCACTAATGATTCTCTTAGCCAAGTTACACTTGAGCAAGAAAATAGCTTATTGAAGGGAATTATAGAGAAAGGAGTGTACAAAAGCCTTGCCGGGAGTAAGCAATTCGAGGAAATTGTGCGCAAGCAAGGAATGCACCGGAAGAATCAAGGTGTTGGTTTTGAGCGGAAGTTCAACGCCAATGGAGTTGAGTGGGAAGAAGATCAATACCCCAAGACAAAGTTTGTTCCTCAACAAGAGAAGTATGATACTTCTTTCAAGGGGACACAAGCTCAAGATGATTTTCCACCACAAGACTACAAGCAAAAAGGCAAGGACAAGCTTCAAGAGGAAATTGATGCATTTGAAGAAGCTCCTAAGACCTTAGTCAAGTATATTCCCAAGACTACTTCAAGTTCCACTTCATCAAGTACGACTACAACTCCAAGGATTCCCATCAAGATGGTGTGGATCCAAAAGAAGAAGAACTAGAGACTTCTTGAGGGTGACTCCGCCAACATACTTCACTCTTATCATTTTGGCAAGAACAAGTGCAATCAACTTCCACATCTTGCACTAGTTCAAGGAGTCACAAACCCTCTTGTTGGTAAGACAGGGGACAAGGTAACCTAAAGGTTTTCATGGACATCATCTTGTGTGTGCATCACTCTATGTCTATGGATATCCTTGTTTGTTCCTTGAGGGACTAACCCATGTAGGTATTGAAAGTGCAATTCACTCAAATGGATAGCTCCAAGTGATCTACATCAACATTGAGCATCCACATCTTCGACATCTACATGAAGTCATCATCGACAAAACCCGAGGTTAGTTCATCCCTCTTAGGGGGATATCACATCTAGGGGGAGCTTTACTCTAAGACTTGAGCTAAAGCAACTCTAACGATGTGAACACAACAATGCTTTATGTAAAAGTGGTAACCCCACTTGAGCCTACACGATGAGTATGACCTACGATCAAGTGTTCTCACTTGACTCCTAAGTCAATATACTCATATATAGATGACCTAGTCATCGCAAATTGCTTGATAGATGCTAGAATTGGTTGTGCATGCCTTGTCACATGTTTCATTTGCCATCTTATTGTGTGAGCATGCTGGTTGCATATTTTACTCATTCGAGGACATCCACTTGTTGCTTTGATTGTTTGGTTTTATTTCCTTTTGCCAAGTGGATGGACAAGAATGCCTAAGAACCTCCTTTAGCTATCTATGCTTTTCTCATCTCAAACTCTATTCATGCTACATCACAAAATTTGATCAAGTCAGATTCGAACCACTCTGTGTGAGGAGCGCTCGGAGTCCCCGATTTGTCATAGACTTAAACTTCCAAAACCACTTTATGATTCTCGGTCTGACCGATACCCCACTTTCGGTCCTACCGGGATCACTAAGTTGATCTAGGTTTTCGATCTTGGTGCAACCGATTTGAACATTTCGGTCACACCGAGTTTCAGTAACTGCTTGCAGTTATGAATCTCGGTGCCACCGAGTTGTTCCACTCGGTCACACCGACAGGGTCGGGCTATATATAGTCACGGGCAAAAAATTGGAAATTTCTCCGAACCCCTTCGCCCGCGCGATAGCCTGCTCTGCCAACGTGGTCTCCGGATCGTCTTCTCGCCGCCAGCCGCCTCCAGTCGCTGGTCTCCGTCGCCGTCAACGGGAATTCTACCCCGCCGTTGCCGCCGTAGCGAGTCTCCGCCGAACTAGGGTATGGACTCGATCTTTGTGCTATTCTCCAATCTGATTCCTAGCACATTGTGATCATCATGATTATTGCCACGATTGAAACACTCCTATCCAGTCAATGCGCTCGTAGATTAGGTTTGATTCGAAAATCTTAGGGTTAGGTTTCCGCCGAAACCATCTCGGACCCACCGAGTTGAAAAACTCGGTCCCACCGATTTGGCCTATGCCATTGCACAAGTGAGACTCGGTCTGACCGAGAATTACTTATCGGTGTGACCGATTTTGGAACTCTGTGAAACCCTAGCAGTCTCGGTGCCACCGAACTATGACTCGGTCTGACCGAGTTCACTAGTTTAGGTTCCAAAACTGCTTCGGTATCACCGAGTTTAAAAATCGGTAGATCCGAGATAATTTCAGTGGGGAACTAAAACTAAGTTTTTGGATCATTCTTTTGCAAAAATCTCTGCATTTTGTGATGCTCATCTATTCTACCTCATCTATAAACTATTCACAGGGTCAGCAGTCAGAGTTTGCAACATGTCTGATCAGAGTGACAGCCAGAACTTGTCAGAGCAGCAAGTGCAGATGAGTGAGGGCACTAGTCCCTCCAGCTCTTCAGATGATGGCAGCAAAAATACTCCTAGCAATTTACCAAAAGCTGCCACTAGACAGAGGAAGAAGAGAACTTCAGATTCTGAAGATGAAGATTATGTGGCAGAGGAAGAGGCCACATCAAAGAGAGTTGAGCCAGCACAGGGCACAAAGCCAGGCTTAAAGATCAAAAGGCCAGCAAGCAGGCAGCCTATGTCAAAGGCTAGAGCTTCAACTGAAAAGCCTGCACCCAAAGAGCCAGTTGCTGCTGAAGGCAAGAAGAGGAAGGAAAGGGTCTAGAAGACCGTAGCCAAAGTGCTTGGAAAGGCTTCCATTATGGAAGAGGAAGAGGAAGAAGAGGTTGCTGCACCAGCACCTAAGGCACCCAAGCTAATGGGTGATGCTATCAAATCAGGGGCTACTGCATCTAAGCCCAAGGCTGCATCAAAGGTCAAGACAGCACCAAAGAGAAATACAAGAAGCATCCCAGCTGCTGAAAAGAACAAGGCCCCAGTGCCTGAAGCTGCTGAAGAAGAGGATGAAGAGCAAGTTCTCAGAAAACTCAAGCCCAAGATCCCAGACCACAATGATGCTCATCCTGTGGCTGAGGATATGAAGCTCAGGAGAGACTCAGGGCTCAGGAAGTGGAGAGAAGCAGATCTGTATGCTTCAAGGAGAAGGACTGCTGTGGACTACAGATTTCATACCAAGGAACAGCAAGATTTCTATGAGACAGTGCTGCTTGATAAGAAGCCAATTGTTTGTGACATGAGATGGGTCGACTAGACCTACATGAAGGAAAATGAGGAACACTACCCTGGAGTGTATGACAGCTTCATAGCTTGTGGAGTAGCTGACTTTGTTGGGCAGAAGCTCACAAAGTGGAATGAGGAGCTTATAATGCAATTCTACTCCACAACACACTTCTACTCAGATGGGAGGATTACATGGATGTCTGAAGGTACGAGGTACCAATCCACAGTTGCTGAGTGGGCACAGCTCATTAATGCCCCAGAGGAGCATGATGATGACTTGGACATATATGCCAAGAAGAAGATGGACCATAACTCTATGTCCAATATGTACAAGGAAATTCCAAATGAAGCACTTGACACTTTCAAATTTGGCTCAGTGCACTTTCTTTTGTCAGGGCTGCCAACTATAAATTGGATTTTGAGGCACACTCTCTTGCCCAAGTCTGGAGATCACAAGATGATCAGAGGCCATGCAATCAATTTGCTTCATGTATTTGATGTGCCACAGAAGTTCAAGGTGATGAGCCTCATAGTAGATGTTGGAAATATGCCCTAGAGGCAATAATAAATTGGTTATTTTTATATTTCCTTGTTCATGATAATCGTTTATTATCCATGCTATAATTGTATTGATAGGAAACTCAGATACATGTGTGGATACATAGACAACACCATGTCCCTAGTAAGCCTCTAGTTGACTAGCTCGTTGATCAATAGATGGTTACAGTTTCCTAACCATGGACATTGGATGTCGTTGATAACGGGATCACATCATTAGGAGAATGATGTGATGGACAAGACCCAATCCTAAGCCTAGCACAAAGATCGTGTAGTTCGTATGCTAAAGCTTTTCTAATGTCAAGTATCATTTCCTTAGACCATGAGATTGTGCAACTCCCGGATACCGTAGGAATGCTTTGGGTGTATCAAACGTCACAACGTAACTGGGTGACTATAAAGGTGCACTACAGGTATCTCCGAAAGTGTCTGTTGGGTCGGCACGAATCGAGACTGGGATTTGTCACTCCGTGTAAGCGGAGAGGTATCTCTGGGCCCACTCGGTAGGACATCATCATATGCGCAATGTGACCAAGGAGTTGATCACGGGATGATGTGTTACGGAACGAGTAAAGAGACTTGCCGGTAACGAGATTGAACAAGGTATTGGGATACCGACGATCGAATCTCGGGCAAGTACAATACCGCTAGACAAAGGGAATTGTATACGGGATTGATTAAGTCCTTGACATCGTGGTTCATCCGATGAGATCATCATGGAACATGTGGGAGCCATCATGGGTATCCAGATCCCGCTGTTGGTTATTGACCGGAGAACGTCTCGGTCATGTCTGCATGTCTCCCGAACCCGTAGGGTCTACACACTTAAGGTTCGATGACGCTAGGGTTATAAAGGAAGCTTGTATGTGGTTACCGAATGTTGTTCGGAGTCCCGGATGAGATCCCGGACGTCACGAGGAGTTCCGGAATGGTCCGGAGGTAAAGATTTATATATAGGAAGTCCTATTTCGGCCATCGGGACAAGTTTCGGGGTCATCGGTATTGTACCGGGACCACCGGAAGGGTCCCGGGGGCCCACCGGGTGGGGCCACCTATCCCGGAGGGTCCCATGGGCTGAAGTGGGAAGGGATCCAGCCCAAAGTGGGCTGGGGCGCCACTTCCCTTATGGCCCATGCGCCTAGGGTGAAGGGGGAACCCTAAGGAAGAGTCCCAAGGAGGGAAGGCACCTCCTAGGTGCCTTGGGGGGGGGGGGAGGACTCCTCCCCTGGCCGCCGCCCCCTTGGAGATTGGATCTCCTAGGGGCTGGCGCACCCCCCCCTTGGGATCCTTATATATAGTGGGGTAGGAGGGCCTCTCAAACACACCTTTTGCCTTTGGTGCAGCCCCTCCCTCTCTCCCAAGTTCTTCTCCTCTTCTGCGGTGCTTGGCGAAGCCCTGCAGGATTGCCACGCTCCTCCATCACCACCACGCCGTTGTGCTGCTGCTGGATGGAGTCTTCCTCAACCTCTCCCTCTCTCCTTGCTGGATCAAGGCGTGGGAGACGCCACCGGGTTGTACGTGTGTTGAACGCGGAGGTGCCGTGCGTTCGGCACTTGATCATCGGTGATTTGGATCACGACGAGTACGACTCCATCAACCCCGTTCTCTTGAACGCTTCCGCTTAGCGATCTACAAGGGTATGTAGATGCACTCTCCTTCCCCTCGTTGCTGGTCTCTCCATAGATGGATCTTGGTGACACGTAGGAAAATTTTGAATTTCTGCTACGTTACCCAACAGTGGCATCATGAGCTAGGTCTATTGTGTAGATTCTATGCACGAGTAGAACACAAAGTAGTTGTGGGCGTTGATTTTATTCAATATGCTTGCCGTTACTAGTCTTATCTTGATTCGGCGGCATTGTGGGATGAAGCGGCCCGGACCAACCTTACACGTACTCTTACATGAGACCGGTTCCACCGACAAACATGCACTAGTTGCATAAGGTGGCTGGCGGGTGTCTGTCTCTCCCACTTTAGTTGGATCGGATTCGATGAACAGGGTCCTTATGAAGGGTAAATAGCAATTGGCATATCACGTTGTGGTCTTTGCGTAGGTAAGAAATGTTCTTGCTAGAAACCCATAGCAGCCACGTAAAACATGCAAACAACAATTAGAGGACGTCTAACTTGTTTTTGCAGGGTATGCTATGTGATGTGATATGGCCAAAGGATGTGATGAATGATATATGTGATGTATGAGATTGATCATGTTCTTGTCAAGGGAATCACGACTTGCATGTCGATGACGAGACGACTTCAAGAAGACACGATGATGGAGATCATGATGATGGAGATCATGGTGTCATGCCGGTGACAAGATGATCATGGAGCCCCAAGATGGAGATCAAAGGAGCCATATGATATTGGCCATATCATGTCACTATTATTTGATTGCATGTGATGTTTATCATGTTTATACATCTTATTTGCTTAGAACGACGGTAGTAAATAAGATGATCCCTTACAACAATTTCAAGAAGTGTTCTCCCCTAACTGTGCACCGTTGCTACAGTTCGTCGTTTCGAAGCACCACGTGTTAATCGGGTGTGATAGATCCTTACGTTCACATACAACGGGTGTAAGACAGTTTTACACATGCAAAAACACTTAGGGTTAACTTGACGAGCCTAGCATGTACAGACATGGCCTCGGAACACAGAAGACCGAAAGGTCGAGCATGAGTCGTATAGAAGATACGATCAACATGATGATGTTCACCGACGTTGACTAGTCCGTCTCACGCACAGATCGGACACGGCCTAGTTGACTCGGATCATGTAATCACTTAGATGACTAGAGGGATGTCTATCTAAGTGGGAGTTCATAAGATGAACTTAATTATCCTGAACATAGTCAAAAGGATTTTACAAATTATGTCGTAGCTCGCGCTTTAGTTCTACTGTTTAGTTATGTTCCTAGAGAAAAATTAGTTGAAAGTTGATAGTAGCAATTATGTGGACTAGGTCCGTAAACTGAGGATTGTCCTCATTGCTTCATAGAAGGCTGATGTCCTTAATGCACCGCTCAGTGTGCTGAACCTCGAACGTTGTCTGTGGATGTTGCGAACATCTGACATACACATTTTGATAACTACGTGATAGTTCGGTTAAACGGTTTAGAGTTGAGGCACCAAAACGTTTTTGAAACATCACGAAACATATGAGATGTTTTGAGGGCTGAAATTGGAATTTCAGGCTCGTGCCCACGTCAAGAGGTATAAGGCCTCCGACGATTTTCTTAACCTGCAAACTAAGGAGAAAAGCTCAATTGTTGAGCTTGTGCTCGGATTGTCTGAGTACAACAATCATTTGAATCAAGTGGGAGTTGATCTTCCAGATAAGATAGTGATGTTTCTCCGAAGTCATTACCACCAAGCTGCTAGAGCTTCGTGATGAACTATAATATATCGGGGACATGTATGATGATCCTTGAGATGTTCGTGATGTTTGACACCACAAAAGTAGAAATCAAGAAGGAGCATCAATTGTTGATGGTTGGTGAAACCACTAGTTTCAAGAAGGGCAAGGGCACGAAGGGATACTTCATAAAACGGTAATTCAGCTGCTGCTCTAGTGAAGAAACCCAAGGTTGAACCCAAACTCGAGACTAAGTGCTTCTGTAATAAAGGGAACAACCACTGGAGCAGAATTACCCTAGATACTTGGTAGATTAGAAGGCTGGCAAGGTCGATAGAAGTATATTGGATATACATTATGTTAATGTGTACTTTACTAGTACTCCTAGTAGCACCAGGGTATTAGATACCGGTTCGGTTGCTAAGTGTTAGTAACTCGAAATAAAAGCTACGGAATAAACGGAGACTAGCTAAAAGTGAGCTGACGATATGTGTTGGAAGTGTTCTCAATGTTGATATGATCAAGCATCGCACGCTCCCTCTACCATCGAGATTGGTGTTTGCGTTGAGCATAGACATGATTGGATTATGTCTATCGCAATACGGTTATTCATTTAAGGAGAATAATGGTTACTCTGTTTATTTGAATAATACCTTCAATGGTCTTACACCTAAAATGAATGGTTTATTGAATCTCGATCGTAGTGATACACATGTTCATGCCAAAAGATAGTAATGATAGTACCACCTACTTGTGGCACTGCCATGTAAGTCATATCGGTATAAAATGCATGAAGAAGCTCCATGTTGATGGATCTTTGGGCTCACTCGTTTTTGAAAAGTTTGGGACATGCGAACCATGTCTATTGGTATATATGCATGAAGAAACTCCATGCAAATGGACCGTTTTGTACTCGCTTGATTTTGAATCACTTGAGACATGCAAATCATACCACATGGGCAAGATGACTGAAAGCCTCGTTTTTCAGTAAAATGGAACTAGAAAGCAACTTGTTGGAAGTAATACATTTTGATGTGTGCAGTCCAATGAGTGTTGATGCATGTAGTGGATATCCTTATGTTTTTACTTCACAGATAATTTGAGTAGATGTTGAGTATATTTACTTGATGAATCACGAGTCTGAATTATTGAAAGGTTCAAGTAATTTCAGGGTGAAGTTGAAAGATCGTCGTGACAAGAGGATAAAATATCTATGATATGATCATAGAGATGAATATCTGAATTACGAGTTTGGCACAGAATTAAGACATTGTGGAAATTTGTTTCACAACTAATACAGCCTGGAACACCATAGTGTGATGGTGTGTCCGAACATCAGAACTGCACCCTATTAGATATGATGCATACCATGATGTCTCTTATCAAATTACCACGATAGTTTATGGGTTAGGCATTAGAGACAACCACATTCACTTTAAATGGGGCACCACGTAATTCCGATGAGGTGACACCGTATGAACTATGGTTTAGAGAAACCTAAGCTGTCATTTCTTAAAAGTTTGGGGCTGTGACGCTTATATGAAAAAGTTTCAGGCTGATAAGCTCGAACCCAAAGCGGATAAATGCATCTTCATAGGACACCCAAAACAGTTGGGTATACCTCATGTCTCAGATCCGAAAGCAATAAGGGATTGTTTCTAGAATCAGGTCCTTTCTCGAGGAAAAGTTTCTCTCGAAGGAATTGAGTGGGAGGATGGTGGAGACTTGATGAGGTTATTGAACCGTTACTTCAACTAGTGTATAGCAGGGCACAAAGAGTTGTTCCTGTGGCACCTACACCAATTGAAGTGGAAGCTTATGATAGTGATCATGAAACTTCAGATCAAGTCACTCCCAAACCTCGTAGGATGACAAGGATGCGTACTACTTCAGAGTGGTACGTAATCCTGTCTTGAAAGTCATGTTGCTAGACAATAATGAGCCTACAAGCTATGGAGAAGCGATGGTGGGCCCGGATTCCGATAAATGGCTCGAGGCCATATAATCCGAGAGAGGATCCATATATGAAAACAAAGTGCAGACTTTGGAAGAACTACTTGATGGTCGTAAGGCTGTTGAGTTTAGATGGATTTTAAAAGGAAGGCGGACAATGATGGTAAATGTCACCATTAAGAAAGCTCGACTTGTCGTTAAGATGTTTTCCGACAAGTTCAAGGAGTTGACTACGGTGAGACTTTCTCACTCGTAGCGATGCTAAGAGTCTGTTGGAATTATATTAGCGATTACTGCGTTATTTATGAAATCTTGCAGATAGGATGTCAAAACATTGTTTCCTCGACGATTTTTCTTGAGGAAAGGTTGTATGTGATACAACCGGAAGGTTTTGTCAATCCTGAAAGATGCTAATAAGTATGCAAAGCTCAAGCAATCCTTCTGAGGACTGGAGTAAGCATCTCGGAGTTGGAATGTACGCTTTGATGAGATGATCAAAGATTTTGGGTTTATATAAAGTTTATGAGAAACTTGTATTTCCAAAGAAGTGAGTGGGAGCACTATAGAATTTCTGATGAGTATATGTTGTTGACACATTGTTGACCAGAAATGATGTAGAATTTCTGGAAAGCATATAGGGTTATTGGGAAAGTGTTTTTCAATGGAAAGCCTGGATTAAGCTACTTGAACATTGAGCATCAAGATCTATAAGGATAGATCAAAACGCATAATGGTACTTTCAAATGAGCACATACCTTGACATGATCTTGAAGGTGTTCAAGATGGATCAGTCAAAGAAGGAGTTCTTGCCTGAGTTATAAGGTATGAAGTTAAGACTTAAAGCTCGACCACGGTAGAATAGAGAGAAAAGACGAAGGTCGTCCCCTATGCTTAAGACGTAGGCTCTACAATATGCTATGCTGTGTACCGCACCTGAAGTGTGCCTTGCCATGAGTCAGTCAAGGGGTACAAGAGTGATCCAAGAATGGATCACAGGACAACGGTCAAAGTTATCCTTAGTAATTAGTGGACTAAGGAATTTTCTTGATTATGGAGGTGGTAAAAGAGTTCGTCGTAAAGGGTTACGTCGATGCAAGCTTAACACCTATCCGGATAGCTCTGAGTAGAGATGTCGGATACGTATAATGGAGCAACAATTTAGAATAGCTCCAAGTAGAACAGTTATTTGGAATAGCTCCAGATGGAACGTGGTAGCTACATCTAGGAGATGACATAGAGATTTGTAAAGCACACACGGACCTGAAAGGTTTAGACCCGTTGACTAAAACCTCTCTCACAAGCAACATGATCAAACCTAAAACTCATTGAGTGTTAATCACATAGTGATGTGAACTAAACTACTGACTCTAGTAAACTCTTGGGTGTTAGTCACATGGCGATGTGACCTGTGAGTGTTAATCACATGGCGATGTGAACTAGATTATTGACTCTAGTGCAAGTGGGAGACTGTTGGAAATATGCCCTAGAGGCAATAATAAATTGGTTATTGTTATATTTCCTTGTTCATGATAATCGTTTATTATCCATGCTATAATTGTATTGATAGGAAACTCAGATACATGTGTGGATACATAGACAACACCATGTCCCTAGTAAGCCTCTAGTTGACTAGCTTGTTGATCAATAGATGGTTACAGTTTCCTAACCATGGACATTGGATGTCGTTGATAACGGGATCACATCATTAGGAGAATGATGTGATGGACAAGACCCAATCCTAAGCCTAGCACAAAGATCGTGTAGTTCGTATGCTAAAGCTTTTCTAATGTCAAGTATCATTTCCTTAGACCATGAGATTGTGCAACTCCCGGATACCGTAGGAATGCTTTGGGTGTATCAAACGTCACAACGTAACTGGGTGACTATAAAGGTGCACTACAAGTATCTCCGAAAGTGTCTGTTGGGTTGGCACGAATCGAGACTGGGATTTGTCACTCCGTGTAAGCGGAGAGGTATCTCTGGGCCCACTCGGTAGGACATCATCATATGCGCAATGTGACCAAGGAGTTGATCACGGGATGATGTGTTACGGAACGAGTAAAGAGACTTGCCGGTAACGAGATTGAACAAGGTATAGGGATACCGACGATCGAATCTCGGGCAAGTACAATACCGCTAGACAAAGGGAATTGTATACGGGATTGATTAAGTCCTTGACATCGTGGTTCATCCGATGAGATCATCGTGGAACATGTGGGAGCCATCATGGGTATCCAGATCCCGCTGTTGGTTATTGACCGGAGAACGTCTCGGTCATGTCTGCATGTCTCCCGAACCCGTAGGGTCTACACACTTAAGGTTCGATGACGCTAGGGTTATAAAGGAAGCTTGTATGTGGTTACCGAACGTTGTTCGGAGTCTCGGATGAGATCCCGGACGTCACGAGGAGTTCCGGAATGGTCCGGAGGTAAAGATATATATATATGAAGTCCTATTTCGGCCATCGGGACAAGTTTCGGGGGTCATCGGTATTGTACCGGGACCACCGGAAGGGTCCCGGGGGCCCACCGGGTGGGGCCACCTATCCCGGAGGGTCCCATGGGCTGAAGTGGGAAGGGATCCAGCCCAAAGTGGGCTGGGGCGCCACTTCCCTTATGGCCCATGCGCCTAGGGTGAAGGGGGAACCCTAAGGAAGAGTCCCAAGGAGGGAAGGCACCTCCTAGGTGCCTTGGGGGGGGGGGAGGACTCCTCCCCTGGCCGCCGCCCCCTTGGAGATTGGATCTCCTAGGGGCTGGCGCACCCCCCCCTTGGGATCCCTATATATAGTGGGGTAGGAGGGCCTCTCAAACACACCTTTTGCCTTTGGTGCAGCCCCTCCCTCTCTCCCAAGTTCTTCTCCTCTTCTGCGGTGCTTGGCGAAGCCCTGAAGGATTGCCACGCTCCTCCATCACCACCACGCCGTTGTGCTGCTGCTGGATGGAGTCTTCCTCAACCTCTCCCTCTCTCCTTGCTGGATCAAGGCGTGGGAGACGTCACCGGGCTGTACGTGTGTTGAACGCGGAGGTGCCGTGCGTTCGGCACTTGATCATCGGTGATTTGGATCACGACGAGTACGACTCCATCAACCCCGTTCTCTTGAACGCTTCCTCTTAGCGATCTACAAGGGTATGTAGATGCACTCTCCTTCCCCTCGTTGCTGGTCTCTCCATAGATGGATCTTGGTGACACGTAGGAAAATTTTGAATTTCTGCTACGTTACCCAACAGTAGAAACAATCAAGAGGACTGCAGCAGATCAGAAGAGGAGCTGTGGGTATGCCCCACAAATTCAGGAGCTCATTAACTCAAAGATGGGCACGGGCATATACTTATTGGACAAGGAACATTTGCCCATCCGTCCAGATTTTGAGGACAATCAAGTTGTGATGACTGAAAATGAACCATCGTCTGCCCAAGCACAAGCAAAGAAGGAGAAGGCAAGGAAGGAGAAAGCTGCCAAGATGCCAACTCAAGAGGAGGCATCTGAGTATTTCTTGAAAACCAAACAAGAGCAGCTTGGTTACCTGATTGCATCCACCCTGCGGATTGAGAAAGGACTAGCCACCCTAACTCAAAACCAGGCAAGCCTAGAGAGAATCATGGAACAAAAGTTCTATGACTTGGATGTCAAGGTGACAGAGATTCAGACTGCAGTGGAGCAGCTCCAAGATGACATGCAGGAGAGGAGAGGCAGGACTACAACTGATGCCTTTGCCAGAGTGCCACGAGGTCCGAGGTCGTCTGTAGTGCCAGTTCCTGACACAAGAGCAACTGCCTCAGCTCCAGCCGTAGCACCAGCCCAACCAGCTCCAGCATCTACTTCAACTCCAACTCCAGCGTCTACTTCAGCGTCTACAGAAGCCTTCGTCCTTGGAGTGATCCAGACTCCACCACCACCAGAAGATTAAGCCTGAGCGTCGATCTAGCACTATGCATTTTCTAGGAACTTTTTGGTAACTTGTTGCCAAAGGGGGAGAAGATGTATAGATCATAGGCTTCGAGAGAGAGAGTGTTACTTTTTTTTTCTCTTGCTTTATTTGGTGGTCTTTCGAACTTTGGTTGCTTTTGAGTGCTTGAGATACTATGCTTGTGAGACATTGATGATCATGTGTTTGATCATAAGCTACACTTAATGTTTTCTTAATGCTATTATCTTATCTATCTTATGTGATCATTCACTATTCTTGGTGATGAGTGCATGTATTTCATTCTTATCATTTTAAGCGCTCCACCAAGATGTATGTGACATGAAAGAGTAACCCATGACTCTAACTCCTTGTGCATTTGCAGTCCAAAGCAAATTTTAAATATGCACAAATTTAGGGGGAGCTCTTACTTGTCACATACTTCTCAAAGCGACGATATATTCCATGCTTATTATCATTTGTCGAAGCTTTGATCTATATGTTGTCATCAATTACCAAAAAAGGGGAGATTGAAAGTGCAACTATCCCTAGGCGGTTTTGGTAATTCATAACAACATATAGCTCATTGAGCTAATGCTATTCCAAGATGATTATTTCAGGAAAGCTCAATGATTGGCATGGCATGGATGTGAAAGTGTAACCCTCAAAATGCTAAGGACAAAGGATTGGCTCAAGCTCAAAGGCTCAAGACTCTTCATTTTATATTTTAGTGATCCAAGATCACATTGAGTCTTTAGAAAAAGCCAATACTATCAAGGAGGGATGAGGTGTTGCTTAATGAGCCTCTTGCTTCATGTGCTTAGTGATATGCTCCAAAACCCTCAACTACTTTCCCATATCCACATATGACCTAAACCCTAAGCCAAACTCGATCCTACCGATTCTTCCTATCCGGCGCCACCGAGTTTCACTTGTCATAAGCCACTGCCAAACCCTAGCAATTCGGTTCTACCGATAGGGATCTCGGTCTCACCAAGATGGGATTGCAAACTCTCTATTTCCCTTTCGTAACTTTTCGGTCTCACCGAAAGAGCGAATCGGTCCCACCGAGATTGCAATATAAATTCAGTGTTTCCTTTTTGTAACTTTTCGGTCTCACCGAAAGAGCGAATCGGTCCCACCGAGTTTGCCTGACCAACTCTCTGGTTAGCTAATTACCAAATTCGGTCTCACCGAGTTTGTGTAATCGGTCTCACCGAGATTACGTTATGCCCAAACCCTAACCATATCGGTCCTACCGAGTTGCATGTCAGTCCCACCGAAAATCTCTAACGGTCACTAGGTTTACATTTTCGGTCCGACCGAGTTTGTTGATTCGGTCCCACCGAGATTGGAAAACTGTGTGTAATGGTTGGATTTTGTGTGGAGGCTATATATACCCCTCCACCTCCTCTTCATTCGTGGAGAGAGCCATCAGAAAACATACACAATTCCAACTCATATGTTCTGAGAGAGAACCACCTACTCATGTGTTGAGATCAAGACATTCCATTCCTACCATATGAATCTTGATCTCTAGCCTTCCCAAGTTGCTTTCCACCCAAATCTTCTTTCCACCAAATCCAAATCCTATGAGAGAGAGTTGAGTGTTGGGGAGACTATCATTTGAAGCACAAGAGCAAGGAGTTCATTACCTACACACCATTTGTTACTTCTTGGAGAGTGGTGTCTCCTAGATTGGCTAGGTGTCACTTGGGAGCCTCCAACAAGATTGTGGAGTTGAACCAAGGAGTTTGTAAGGGCAAGGAGATCGCCTACTTCGTGAAGATCTACCGCTAGTGAGGCAAGTCCTTTGTGGGCGATGGCCATGGTGGGATAGACAAGGTTGCTACTTCGTGGACCCTCTGTGGGTGGTTGCTTCTTCGTGGACCCTTCGTGGGTGGAGCCCTTCGTGGACTCGCGCAACCGATACCCTTTGTGGGTGGAGCCCTTCGTGGACTCGCGCAACCGTTACCCTTTGTGGGTTGAAGTCTCCATCAACGTGGATGTAGGATGGCACCACCTATCCGAACCACGGGAAAAACATCCGTGTCTCCAATTGCGTTTGAATTCTCCAAACCCTTCCCTTTACATTCTTGCAAGTTGCATGCTTTACTTTCCGCTGCCAATATACTCTTTGCATGCTTGCTTGAATTGTGTGATGATTCCTTGACTTGTCCTACAATAGCTAAAATCTGCCAAGAACTAAAATTGGGAAAAGGTTAAGTTTTTATTCGGTCAAGTAGTCTAATCACCCCCCTTCTAGACATACTTTCGATCCTACACCACACCTCGTTTTAGGGTGTCGAGCCAGTTTCCCAAACCCTATGTTTTACATGGTATCAGTTTAGGTTACGATGTCTTCCGCTACACCACCTCCCGCCGCCGCCGCGCCGATCTTGACCGCCGCCGCCGCGCCGGCCCTAGCCCCGATGTCGCCCTTCATGGCCTCCCGCCCCCTCGCGACGACGTACGGTGCCGTGCTGTCGCCGCCCACTTCCCCACAGGCTTCGGGGTCTCCGGACGCTCCAATCGTCCTAACCGAGCCCGCGGCACTGCAGGCCCCTGGCGGCCCTCCTCCGCCGAGTCCGCACCCGTGGTGCGGTGCTCCCGCGCCATCCTATGGTGCGCCCCCGCCGCCGTCATCCTTCTGGCCGGGGTCGGCCTATGCTGCGCCGCCGCCGCAACCCTACACGGCGGTGCCGCATCCGCCGCCACGGCACCACTACTACCAGGCGCCGCCGCCATCCTATGGGGGCGCGGCCGCCTCGCCGTACGGTTCCCCTGCAGCGCCCGTCCAAGGTGCTTCGGCTGCTGCGGGTGCTGGCCCCTACGCCGCGCCAGGCACCTACGGTCCTCCTGCAGCGCTCGGGCACGGCGCTTTGGCTGCCGGCTCTGCCGGGTCCTACTCCTCCCCTGGCGCCTATGCGATGGTCCCTCGTCCAGAGATGGCTCTGTCCATGGATCCCTATGCCCCACTGGCGCAGGCGTACACTGCTCAAACCGCGGCGCCGCCGCCGTTTTATTTCTCGCACCTGCTGCCGGTGAAGCTCGCGTCGGACAACTACCTGTCATGGCGTGCTCAGGTCTTGCCTCTACTCCGCAGCCGCTACTTGGAGGGCTACGTCGACGGATCCATCCCGTGTCCACCCTCTCACCATCCGGCATATCACACGTGGGTGGCGCAGAATCAGGCTATTCTCTCCGCTCTCTAGTCTTCGCTCACGCCGAGTGTTTCGTCGATGGTCATCTTCGCCGCTACGTCCTGGGAGGCGTGGGCGGCCCTCCACACTAGTTTCGCCTCTTAGTCTCAGGCGCGTGCGCACTCTATACGCACCGAGCTGGGTGAGACCAAGCTTGGCGATCTCAGCATCACGGAGTACTTCAACAAGATGACGAGCCTCGCCGACACCTTGGCCTCTATTGGTTGGCCGCTTCAGGACGAGGACTTCACCACTTTTGTGCTTAACGGGCTTGATGATGATTATGACAATCTCATTGAGAACGTCCATGGTCGAGAGGATACGCTCCTGCGTCATGAGCTCTATGCGCGCATCCTTGGGCGTGAGCAGCGCATCAAGGCGTTGTGTTTCCCCCAGCTTCGCCTCCGCCAACGCCGCCACACGCGGCAAACCTCAGAAGCCGTCCGCATCAGGTGGCAAACCACCGGCTTCCTCGTCGCAGGCCTCGCGGGGCAACGCGCCGACCATCACTGGAGGGAGTCGCCCAGTTGCTTGTTGTTCTAGTTGCGGTGCTCCTCAGGCTTGTCAGCTTTGTGGCATCGATCATCACCTCGCCTCTCGCTGCCACAGACGCTACAAGCAAGACTTCCTCGGCCTTGGTAACAATGGAAAAGGGAATGATAAGCAGGCTGCAGCTGCTGTGATGGGGCACGAGCACGGGCGCACCCAGTCCTACTCTCTTGATCCGACGTGGTATATGGATACAGGAGCGACGAATCATCTCACCAGCGAGATGGGCAGGCTCTACACTCAGGAACCATATCATGGACATGATCAGGTGCACACCGCCAACGGAGCAGGTATGCGCATCTCCCATGTTGGTCAGGCATCACTTCTTGCACACAATTTTCGCAAACTGCATCTTTCCAATGTCCTCCGAGTTCCCTCTGCTACTCGTAGTTTGTTGTCTATTCCTCAACTTACTCGCGATAACAATGTCCTTGCTGAGTTTCACCCTTTTCATTTCTTTATCAAGGATCGGGACACGAGGGCCGTTCTGCTTAGTGGTCGTCTTTGCCATGGCTTATATGCACTTGACGCACCACCTGCATCTCCTAAGCCGTCTTCTCCTTAGGTGTTCAGTGGTGTTCGTGTGTCGCCTACGCACTGGCATGCGCGCCTTGGTTACCCTGCTACTCCTATAGTTAGTCATGTGCTGCATCGCCATGAACTACCAGTTGTATCCAATAAAAGTGCTGAAACTATCTGTGATGCCTGTCAGCAGGGCAAGAGTCACCAACTACCTTTTTCAGAGTCTAGTCGTGTTGTGAAACATCCTCTTGAACTTGTGTTTTCTGATGTATGGAGTCATGCCCAAACGTCTGTTAGTGGTCACAACTATTATGTCAGTTTCATTGATGCTTACAGTCGGTTTACTTGGCTATATCTTATCAAGAGTAAATCTGATGTGTTTGATGTTTTTATTCAGTTCCAAGCACATGTTGAGCGTCTCCTTAAGCACAAAATTATTCATGTTCAATCCGACTGGGGGGGGTGAATATCACAACCTCAACTCGTTTTTCAACAAGCTTGGGATCTCGCATCGTGTATCTTGTCCTCATACACATCAGCAAAACGGCACCACTGAACGTAAGCATCGTCATCTTGTAGAGACTGGACTTACTTTACTAGCTCATGCCTCAGTCCCGTTTCGGTTCTGGGGTGATGCTTTTTCCACCGCCTGTTTCTTGATAAATAGGCTTCCCTCACGACTACTAAAAATGAAAACCCCTCTTGAACTCTTGCTCAATGATATCCCAGACTACACTTTTCTCAAAGTGTTTGGGTGCGCGTGTTGGCCGCACTTGCAGCCATACAACAAGCGTAAGTTAGAGTTTCGGTCTAAGAAGTGTGTCTTTCTTGGGTACAGTTCTCTCCATAAAGGGTACAAGTGTCTTCATGTTCCCACCAATTGTGTCTACATTTCTCGTGACGTTGTGTTTGATGAGAATGTGTTCCCATTTCGTGCTCTTCCGAACCACTCTACCATTAGTTTACTACCTGTGCACTCCGCTACACCTTTGCCTGATCAATTTGTTGATGTTGCAAATGCTCTTGTGTTGCTTCCTAACCATGCTACAGGTATTGGACGTGGTGCCCATCTTGAACTCCTGGATAATGATGCTATGAACAACACTCATGATGGTCATGATGATCCGGTGCATGGCCCATGCATGGCGGTCGTGCCCACCAGCTCGATGCATCCACAGCCGACCCGCGGGCGTCGGCAACGCCCGCCTCGCCCGCGCCGCCGCCAGGCTCGC
Source organism: Triticum dicoccoides (assembly GCF_002162155.2). Classification (NCBI taxonomy): domain Eukaryota; kingdom Viridiplantae; phylum Streptophyta; class Magnoliopsida; order Poales; family Poaceae; genus Triticum; species Triticum dicoccoides. The sequence goes on from NC_041384.1 coordinate 85,556,951, forward strand.
CCGCCCAGTCGCCCGGCTTGCCTGGCTTGCCCGCCACGCCACAGGTGTCGCCCTTGCCTGGCCCAGCGGCAGGTGGCCCAACAACCGCTGGCCCAGCGGCCACGGCAGCTACACCGCCCAGCCCCGCCTTGGCCACCTCGGATCCTCGCGAGCCGACCTTGTTGTCGGCTGGGCTCGGCAGCCCCGTCTCGGCCACGTCGTCCGGCGCTGAGTCTGATGACTCTGGCTCCTCCAGCCCCGGATCGGTCTCACATTCGTCTCCTGTGGCAAGCCCCATGTTGCCGGCGCCGCCTGCTGTGGTCTCTCATCGACCACACACACGCAGCCGGTCTGGTGTTTTTTGCCCCAAGGAAAGCACAGACGGGACTGTGGCGTGGCTTGCTGCATGTGTTGCTCATGCTGCTGCGGATCCGACGGCTGAGCTGCGTCATTTTCAGGCCGCATTGGGTATCCCTCACTGGCGTGCTGCGATGGAGCAGGAATTCCAGGCTTTGCTGAAAATGGCACTTGGCAACTTGTTCCTCCGGTTTCTGGTCTCAACATCATTGACTCCAAGTGGGTGTTTAAAGTAAAACGACATGCAGATGGTTCGATTGAGTGCTATAAGGCACGGCTGGTTGCCAAGGGTTTCAAGCAGAGGTATGGTCTTGATTATGAAGACACGTTCAGTCCAGTTATCAAGCCTACTACTATTCGTGTACTGCTTTCTCCTGCTGTTACTCGTGGTTGGTCTCTTCGTCAGCTTGACGTACAAAATGCATTCCTCCATGGAGTTCTTGAGGAAGAGGTTTATATGCGTCAACCACCAGGCTTTGTTGATCCTACACATCCGCATCATCTCTGTCGTCTGGTCAAGGCGTTGTATGGACTTAAACAGGCGCCTCGTGCGTGGCATGCACGCCTTGGTTCTGTTCTCCGGGCTCTTGGGTTTATTCCCTCCACTGCTGACACATCACTGTTCCTCCTTCGGTGTCCTGAGGTGACGATGTATCTATTGGTTTATGTTGATGATATCATCCTTGTCAGTTCTTCTGATGCTGCTGCTGATCGCCTTGTGTCCGCATTGAGTGAGGAGTTTGCTGTCAAGGACTTGGGTGCTCTTCATTACTTCCTTGGTTTGGAGGTATCACGGTCCTCTACTGGGTTGACTCTGACTCAGAAAAAGTATTCTATGGATTTGTTGTGCCGTGCTGGGATGCTCAAATGCAAACATGCTATCACTCTGATGTCTGTGACTGATCGGTTGTCTGCCCTTGATGGAGATCTTCTTTCTGCTGATGACGCCACTGAGTATCGCAGTCTTGTTGGTGGTCTGCAATATCTCACTATCACCAGGCCTGATGTCTCTTATGCAGTCAACCATGTGTGCCAGTACCTTCATGCACCTCGTACCACTCATCTCTCGGCAGTTAAGCGCATCTTGCGATATGTCTCTTCCATTGCTTCGTATGGTCTGCTTCTTCAGTCTGCACTGTCTTGTGAACTTTCGGCTTTCTCTGATGCGGATTGGGCTGGAAGTCCTGATGATCGGTAATCCACGAGGGGATATGCAGTGTTCTTTGGTCCTAACTTGATCGCCTGGAATGCTCGCAAGCAAGCCACCGTGTCTCGTAGCAGTAGTGAAGCTGAGTATAAAGCAGTTGCTGATGCTACCGCTGAGATCATATGGGTATAGTCCTTATTGCAGGAGTTGAGAATCTCTCCAGGTCATCCTCCAGTTCTGTGGTGTGATAACATTGGTGCCACATATCTTTCATCTAATCCGGTGTTTCATGCTAGGACGAAACACATTAAGGTTGACTATCATTTTGTTCGAGAACATGTTGCACAGAGACTACTTTGTATCAAGTTCATCTCCTCAAAAGATCAACTTGCTGACATCTTCACGAAGCCTCTTCCACAACCATAGTTTGTAGGCTGTAGGCGCAATCTTAACTTACTTTGTACTTCAGGCTATAGTTAAGATTGAGGGAGGGTGTTAGACTGTATATATGTAGTCTTGTATAGGCCTTGTATTGTACCTCTTGGTACATCTATATAATGAGATAGCCACACACCGTTTTAGGGTGTCGAGCCAGTTTCCCAAACCCTATGTTTTATAAGCAGGGTGGTTTCCTCTTTCATGTGCGCTTCGCTCTGAACAGCCTGACGGCAAAATAATGTAACATGATCGATCTAGCGCACGTATCTGTATCTGTTACCGTTGTCACCGCAGCAGCAACCCCAAAAAAAGACGCTGATATCCATCACACGTGTGGTATATTAGACATATGTCCACACACCATGTGTGGCGTCAGCAGGAGGCAGCCCACACGGGTTGTGTGTGGACGGACATTAGAATTGCCCACATGTGTGGGCATAGCTACTTCGTGCCACGCGCCCAACAAGTATTACTCATCTCTACCTCGCGCGTGTGGCACGAAGCAAAGATGCCCACACGTCCTGGCGCAGCTACGTTAGGTACCCGTGGGATGACGATTTAGGTGCCATCCGGGGTGGCAGATGTAGTTATCCGAGATGACAAATGTAGTTGTAAAAGTATAACAACTCTATCTGTTTTGATTAACTATAGTTACCACGTCTAATTTATGGTAGTTGTCGCGTGTAATCAAAGCGCAGTTGTCGTGTGTGATTAACTACTTGCCACATATGGTCAAATAGTAGTTACCATGTGTGTTATCTAGTTGCCACGTGTGGTCCAACCATAATTGACATGTATGGTTAATCACAATTGCCATGTGTGCTTATCTGGTTGCCACGTACGCGCAACTGCAGTTGCCGTCTAGCAAAGAATTATAGTTGCCATATGTGTTTACCTAGTTGCCACGTTTGCGTAACTCTAGTTGTCATCCACAACATAGAAGTGTTGTGTGGGCGAAAAGCAGTTCGCTCACACGCGCATAGACTAGGTGGTGGCTGTGTGGCAGAAACTAGTTTGCCCATACATCACAGCTGGTAAACAGCGTGGTGCAGGACGTGTGGGCAAACTCTCCAACGCCCACGCACCAGCCCCATCCTACGTGGCATGCAAATTCTGTCTCAATGTGTCAAGATTTGTGCAAACTGTACTGAATGATGATTCATGCGTGTGGTCGAGTTGCAAAACTGTCATATATGTGGGCGTTAGTATTTCGAAAAAAACTTACTAATGCAGACAAAACAAAACTAATAAGCCATGGGCCGTTTCATGAATATTTTTCATTTTTAAGTAGTACTCGTATGTCGGTAGGGCATAGAAATTCGGAGTGGTACTAGCGGCAGCAGTACGTACTGCTACGTACATGGCGCGCCACGTGCCGGCCGGGGAGGGCACGTGCGCCGAGCCCCGCCTCCGCGGCCATATGCCTCGGGCCGTACGATCGCAGGCGGATCTTCCTGCTGCGCCGTCAGATGGGCCTCGAGATGCGCGCGCGCCCCGTCCGCAAGGCGACAGGGGAGAGGAGGCCTGCGTCTGTCTGCCGCTCACTCCGATGAGAGAGAGCGCGCACGTCTCAGCTTTTTTTTTTTGCGGGTGTCTCAGCTTTTTTTCTATCTCTCTCTTTTGTTCTGTTTTGTGCTTTTCTGATTAAGTATTATTTTTGCGATGGTGCTTTTCTGATTTGATTTGCTTGAAGTTTCTCGAAAGGCGTACTGCCCCTGCTGAGCACCACAGTAAGTAATTGTCGTACTGCTAATTGTACGGCAAATCCTCCAGAATCTAGCAAATGATCACTTAAAAGTTGTTTAATTTGCAAAAGTCGGAACCAAAGGCCCAGTTTCAAAAGGCATTACCGTTCCCTGCAATTCAAGCTGATTTTGGACTCTTCGTTTTTATCGTGAAAGCCCGTGCAAACCACACACACAAATCGACAACGGAGACGTAAAACCTGACGTACGGTCGTCCGGGCGTGAGTAACCATTTTTTTAATTTCATTTTCTCGTTCGAGAAGAAAAAGGTTGGTGCCCACAAAGAAAAGGAGAACGGAATCCCAGGCAGGCCCAGCGGGCCACGCGGTCGCAGTCAGCTTTGTCAATGCCGGGCCATCGCTGTCCCCGTAAAGCGGTGTGGCCAATGGCTACTTGTCCGTGCGCCCTCTCGCTCCCTGCCCGGCGGGCCCGACAGAACCAGGGATTCTCTGCGCTCCAGCAGTAGTGGCTGCGTCGCCACAGGGAGGCTCACAGGGAGCGGAGGAGGGCGCAGAGGATCCGGCGTGCTTACGAGGGCCAGTACAACGGAGTTAACCGTCCAGGCGCGGGTTACCGAGCGTGCATGCGTCCGTGCGTGCGCAGTCGCAGGCGCAGAGGTCTGCACCGTCTGGGATTCCGTGGAGAATCCAAATATTTGCGTGACGCGTCGGGCCTCGCATCCTCTGTCCACCTGGTACCAGCGCCCAGGGTATAAGGCCAACTTCACCGCGTGACCCCGTTTTGTCATGTTTTTGTCCCTTTGGATAGGGATTTGGGGTCGTGTCCGGGCCTGTCTTGGAATGCGGTGGCCGTGCGCCCAGCGCGCGGCCGCATCCTTTTGCCCTATCCTGTCCGCGTCTATTTTAAAAAAAATGGATGTTTCACATGCCAAGTCCCAGTTCACGACCCGAGTTCACGCCGGCAACAAAGCCAGCGGCCTACACGACCATCGCCGGCAACACAGCCAGCGGCCGGCAACACAGCCAACCTCTAAAATGAATAGTTGTCCTCGCCGACAACACAGCCAGGGGCCGGCAACACAGCCGGCCTCCAAAATGAATTTTTTTCGCCGGCACACTGCCAGCGGCCCAGCGGGCGGGCGGCACCCATGCCAACCTCCAAAAAGAACGGCCACGCCGATCGGATGACCTAGTTCAGGCCTTCGGCGTCGAGCATCTCCTTTTGCTTGGCCTCGAACCAGGCCCTCGTCTTGTCGCTCATCTTCGACAAATCCACACTCATGATCGCAAGGGCCACCTCCTTTGCTTTGGTGGCGGCATTGGTGGCCTCGATGTCGAGTTGCCTCTGCCTGGCCTTGATGTTGTCGGCCTCGATGTCGAGCTGCCTTTGCCGGGCGGCCTCTTCCATGTCAAGCTGCCTTTGCCGGGCCGCCTCCTCCATGTCTATCTTCCTCTTCTTTGCCGCCTCCTCCATCTCAAGCTTCTGTCGTTGGAGGTCTAGGTATTGCTTCATTTGCTCGTCCTTGCTTTGCCGCTTTTTCTCGTCCCTCACATCCTTATGTGACATCATGCCATGCAAAGTCTCATGCAAGGCCATGGATGAGGCGTCACGTATGTCGTCCACCTTTGAGTTGGTCTTGCCCCTCGGCCTCTTCAACGCCTCGCCATCCCCACCTCCGGCGAACTTGGTCGTCTTCTTGCCTCTCTTCCTTTGAAGTTCACGGTATTGATCCTTGAACTTAGGGCAATTGTTGATGATCGTCCAACAATGCGTAAGAGTGAATGGCTTGTCATTGTGCCGGGCCTTGAATGCCTCCAAAGATTGAAATGCCTACACCACATGATCAACAACAAGTGAACATGCAAACATATACACGACCGAAGTCTCATGGCCGTAGCAAGGGCTAGAAAGAGAAGAGCATACCATGTCTCCAACGCCGAGACCACTCACGGGCCGTGCTTCAACGCTCTCAAATGCGGCACAATACTTGTTGCACTCTTGTTGGATGAACAACCATTTTTTTTTGAATCGAACCGATGCCACAGTTGCTTGTAATTTGGTAGGGCTCAAACATCTTCTTTTCATGGAATGTTTTGTGGACTCTCGTCCAAAAAACAATGCCCTTTTGTTGCGCGCCGGTCCTTGGATCTTGGCTAATCTCCATTCAACATTGGCAAATCAACTTGTCCTCATCTTGTGTATATGAACCGGTGCGAATGCTTTTCCGCTTCTTTTGTGCTTCCGCTCTTTGGGTGAGCTCGTCTATGAACAATGGAGCGCCACTAATATCAACATCATTGGCTTCATCTTCATCTTCACCTTCGACATAGATGTCATCGTCTTCATGCCACGAATCACCATGGTCGTAGTCAGCATGGTCGTCGGCCTCTTCATCGGGCACGTACTGGGCGTGGCCATCCTGACTTTGGGTCTCATCGGGGTCGTAGGCATGGCCATGCCCACCCTGGAAGATCACGTCCTCCATGTACTGGTTGTAGAAGGGGTCGTCCACCGTCGGCGTTGAGGTTGGCATTTCGTCAAACAACACGCGGGGGGCCGGCATGGTGCCCGTGAACGGTGCACACGCCTGCTTTCTTTGCATCTCGACGAAAGGCCGCCCGCCGCTGCTGGACCCAGGCGTCACGTTGAGGTCGATGACGGCCGCGGGGCGTGGTGTGGACGGCACGAACAAGCCCACGTCCGGCGATGCCGAGAAACGGCTCTGGCCGTCGTGCCTGGGTGGAGGAAAGCCGGGCGACATGGGCGCGGCGCGCGATGTCGGCGACTGGCAGTGCGTAGGCCGGGCGACCGACGAGCCTGTGCTCGCCGGGCCGACGGCCGCTGCATGGAACCCCGCCGGACGGCCCATGCCAAGCATGAGGATGGCGTGCGCTTTGGTGACGAGGTCCTCCTTCTCGTCGGCAGCGGCCTTGCGCCGCACGGCCTCCAGCTCCTCGCGCTGGTCGGCGAACTTGGCCGCGGCGACATTCATCTTGACGGCCGCTCTCCGTTCCCTCCTCTTCGCCGATTCCGCGTCCAACTTAGCGATCTCCTCCGGCGTGTACTCCGCCCGCGGCTTCCTTGGCGCCTTCTTCTTCACCTTTGCGGTCGGGTCGACGGCCAGGCTGCCGGAACTCGGCGGGGCGTCGGCCATGGACGGGGGAGAGGGGGGGGGCGGCGGGAGGGACGTGGGAGGGTTTGGGGGAAATGGCGCCAAATGGCCGTCGGGGGGTTTTTGGTTTCTCCCACCGACAGGCGGGCTAGGGGAGGACAAGCGCGCGCGTCCCGCCCGTCCGCGCGCTATCCATTTCACCCCCAAACCGGCGCAATTTTGGGCCGGGGATGGGTCGAAAGCGGACACAAAGCGGACAAAAGTCTGTTTGCTCCCGCGCGTTGGGCCGCCTTTTTTGTCCCTTTTACCCCAAACGGACGGGGCCGGACAGGATAGGGTCGCGCGGTGGAGTTGGCCTAATTATTTCGCAGTTCCTCCGACCGACAATGGATCGATGTCACCCATCCGCTCATCCCTGTCCAGACCATACATAGCCAAACCAAAACAAGGGGAGAAGGAGTTTTATTCCATATTGAGAGTTATAGTCGAGATTTTTAAGTAAATTTTGGAGAGTCGTAATTCTCCGAAAATGCTTAGAATACATTTTGGTTACCTGGGTTTTACTAGAGAATTTTTAACTACTGCCCTGTTTTGTACTAGTAGTATTCAATATGGTGTGAAATTTGAACTAAAAATATGAAATTTTGGCTATGTTGGATTGTTTTTTATAGCTTACCACATGCGCCATTCGGATGTCTCACAACCACCATTATTCACACATACACAATTAGGTATATATACAATTTATCCTACATGTTGCATTGGTGCCTTCAGAGCACGATGACAATTGTAGCGGTTAATGATATTCTTCTTTGGGATCTATGACCTGGTCGAGCAAAAATCCCGCTATTTCCTCTTGAATTGCTAATATGCACTCTGTTTGTAGCAGTTGCTCCCGCACATCTATGAACTGCTAAGAAGGAGATCAATATGCATGTATATTAGTTGTGTGACTAGATATCGATAATCATGTAAAAATTGTGAATAGTATTCTCGCAAATGTATCCATTGCTGTCTATCAGATTTGCTCCTTTCGGATGCCATCATGTGAATGTTCTCGCAAATGTAGTATGCACACAGATTAGTCCCTGACGCCTATTTCAGGGCCTTTACGAGAATGGAATTTAATCAGATAATAATTAATCAAGCATGCTAATTAATTAATGGTATTGAAACAAGAATTAAAGAGATGGTAGCTAGCTAGTACTACTTAATTACTTACCTTGGATTGAAACCAAAACAACTTTTCTCGCCATTTGCCTGGAGTCACCTTGATGAACTTTGCCCAAGCCCTGCCCGCCGGCAAAAGAAATGAATAAAGGGGTTATTAAATAGTTGATATCAGGAAATGACAAACTAAAAAGGCCAAGATATAGTTAATAATGATTGAAATTACCTGTCGACTATCCCCTTCAAGATGGTGAAGTCATTTTCTTTTTTAAGTAGTGAGTCCAGTAATTCAAGTGTTCCTTCTTCAACTTTAATGATTAACAAGACCCAGTGGTATCTGCATGCGCGCACGTTTGCATGTCTTAATTAAACGGACATATGCATAACACTAATCAACTACCCTAAACCCTATACACTTAATTATTAACATTGAAAGGATCGATATAGTTGACTAGAGGGGGGGGGGTGAATAGGCAACTAACAATTTTTAACTTTTCTTTATCAAATTAAACTTTGCATCAAAGTAGGTTGTCTAGACATGCAACTATGTGAACAACCTATATGATGCAACAACAATAAGCACCCAAGCAAGCAAGGTAAATAACACAAATAAGCTTGCACAAGTAAAGGTACGAGATAACCAAGAGTGGAGCCAGTGAAGATGAGGATGTGTTACCGAAGTTCCTTCCTTTTGAGGGGAAGTACGTCTCCGTTGAAGCGGTGCAGAGGCACAATGCTCCCCAAGAAGCCACTAGGGCCACCGTATTCTCCTCACTCCCTCACACAATGCGAGATGCCGTGATTCCACTATTGGTGCCCTTGGAGGCGGTGACCGGACCTTTACAAACAAGGTTGGGGCAATCTCCACAACTTAATCGGAGGCTCCCAACAACACCATGAAGCTTCACCACAATGGAATATGGCTCCGCGTTGACCTCAACCGTCTAGGGTGCTCAAACACCCAAGAGTAACAAGATCCGCAGGGGATTAGTGGGGGGAATCGAATTTCTCTTGGTGAAAGTGTAGATCGAGGCCTTCTCAACCAATCCCTAGAAAATCAACAGGTTTGATTGGCTAGGGAGAGAGATCGGGCGAAAATGGAGCTTGGAGCATCAATGGAGTTTAGGGTTGGAAGAGGTAGTCAACTCAGAGAAGAAGATACCCCTTATATAGTGAAGAGACAAATCCAACCGTTATCCACTTAACCAGCCCGCGACATGCAGTACTACCGCGCCTGCCAAGCGGTACTACCGCAAGGCCTTACGGTACTACCGCACCACCTTGCGGTACTACCGCAAGGCAGGGTTGGATCAGCCTAGGAAGTCCGTGGACAAATAAACGTCTGTGGCTAGTTTCGCTGATTTTCAAATAGTGCAAAAGTCCGACATGGTACTACCACTGAAGGCAAGCGGTACTACCACGCGGGGAGCGGATGTGAAAAATTACATCCGCTCCTACTTCCGCTACTGGTGATGTGCCGGACCAGGGCTCATGGTACTACGGCTCCCAAGGAGCGGTACTACCGTGACCACCTACGGTACTACCGCGAAGGCATGCGGTACTACCGCAAGCCTCAGAACAACAACAATAGGAAAACTACTTTTTGCACAACCACGAAGAAACGGAGGATGCTCCAAAGTGCTAAGGAAAGGCGGTGCAAAGAGGAGTAAACATGTACGTGATGATTCCACCCAAACCTTTCCAAAGCGGACCCCCTCTTAATAGTACGATTCTCCTATGACTCAAATCCACCGAAAAAGGAACGTAGAAAAACGCCGTCTTCAATAATCTTCGAGGGGCTCCTAACTGTCTTGTGCCTAGTCATGAAATATCTGAAATACTCGAGACACACGATTAGTCCGCAAATGCATTGTCATCAATCACCAAAACACCTTAGGGATAAATATGCCCTTACAATCTCCCCCTTTTTGGTGGATTGATGACAATACGGGATTTGCACAAGGGAGAAAGAATAGAACATGAGCAAACCATACATCTCTAAAATATAGACGGGCTCCCCCTAGATGTGTGCTATTTAGATGAGTTCTTTGGACTGCACGGCAGACATACTAGGATCAACACTTCCCCTATATTTTATAGACTTGGCATATCTTGCAATAATAATGCTAACACTAAGCATGATAGAAGATAAGAGCATGAACTAAGTAGCACAATATATCATAAGCTCAGTAAGGTGCGATAGATAAAGTGCATATGTCTTACACCATATGATAGATAAGTCTCACACGCTCAAATAAACTCAAACAAAACCAAAGAAAACAAGGTTCAACAAACCAAACACGACACGACACGGCAAATCCCTACACTCTCTCCCCCTTTGGCATCGAGACGCCAAAAAGGCAGATAGGACACCTACAACACAAGTGATGGCTCAAGCGGAGTAGTCGCTCGCACGCTCCTCGTCGGACTCGGCAGCAGGAATGTGCTCCTCCTCAAAATCAGTCCACCTGTAGCCTTGTTTTGCCATCCATTCAGCCTCTGGAGTGATGTGCTCCTCGGAGCCGCCAAAAACATCCTCTCCAAAAACCCTCATGATCTTCTTGTCACGGCGGCGACTCTCCTTGGAGGCCACATGAGTCCGATACCGCCCCTTGGCCTGCATGCAGAACAAGGCCTTCATCTTGGCCTTCAGCTTCTTCGCCCATGAGGGCTCAATGGAGGGAGGTGCATATCCCGTAGAGCTGTCCTCAGCTGCACTCTCCTCCTCAATATCCTCCTCATCAGCAGCCCTCTTAGCAGCCTCAGCCTCGGCATGAGTAGTAGTGTTAGCCCACTGGGGCTTGATGCAGAGTCTGATGGAGTCATGACGGATCCAGTCAGGGGCTAGAAACTCCTCATTGGGATAGATCTTCTCCCAAGTCTTCGAGATCAGAAGGAACATATATGGACCGTAGATGGATACCTTGCGGGTGAATACCGCGAACCGAAGCTCACACCACATGATATGTGAGACATCAAGTGGTTGAGTCTGAGACACACGTGCCTCCTCACAAATGAGCAACATGTCCACAAGAAAGGAATGCACCTTGTCCTTGTCCCCAATGCGAGGAAAGAGGGAGTGGCGGAAGATCCGGTGCATGATGTCAAGAAATGAGTTGAGCACCGACGTCGACTTGCCACTGGCCAGCTTCTTCTCAATATAGAATGGCATAAGATTGTCCTTGCTTGCTGACTCGGCGTTGGCATGAGGGCGAACACCAACAGGCGTGTGGAGCCCCTCATCAGGCACTCTGAGCAAATCCATGAACTCCTTCCAAGTAGCAGTCAACTAGCGTCCATTGGTCATCCAGGTCATCCTCTGATCCTCCTGTGACGCCCCAGGACTGGAGCTTCAGATGCCTTCCAGGGTTTCCGGGTTTCGCCGTGTGATTTGTTTGGTTCTTTGCATTCATCATTGCATCATGTCCATTGCAGCATGCCATCATGTCATTTCTTTTCTTAACCCATCTAAATAAATGGCATGGATCTTTGATCCATTTAAATCGAGGGAATTCACTTGTGATTTCTCTTTATAACATATTAAAGCCTCTCAATACTATTAGGGAGCTATGATAAGTTCCATTTATTTGGAATTAACCATAACACACTTGCAAATATCCCATGCCTTTTTCCTTCTCAACTCTTGGTCACTAACTTTGTCATATTTTTCTTTCATCATTTTTCGGAGCTCCACCAAAATCCGAACATTTTTGGACCTTCCTAACCCTCACTTCCTATTCAAACCTTTTGAATTCAAATCAAATGAGTTTATATTTAAACTTTGAGATATGCCCACTCCATTTTTTCTTGGATCATACTCATTTTATGAGTCGGGAAATTTAATCGCATGCCCAAATTCTTTCTCTAACTCGCCCTCTTCCTTTTTCTCCTCTCTATGCTTTCTGTTAAAGGGAATATATATAGAGCGAGAGAGAGCAGAGCCCAGCTGGTCACTTGGGCCTCCTAGCTAGGCCGGCCCATTGGCCTAGCCGCCCTCAACCCTAGCCGATCGCCATTGGTCCCTCCTAGCGCCGCCAGAGGGATCGAGAGATCCCTCGACCTCTCCCCTCTGCCCGATTCCCCAACCTCTCCTCTCGTCCTCCCCGCGCCTGGCCCTCTCCTCCCAGCGCCTTCCCGAGCGCCATGGATGCCGCCCGCTCCCTGCAGTCGCCCATCGATGGATCCTGCTGAAGGAAATATGCCCTAGAGGCAATAATAAAGTTATTATTTATTTCCTTATATCATGATAAATGTTTATTATTCATGCTAGAATTGTATTAACCGGAAACATAATACATGTGTGAATACATAGACAAACAGTATGTCACTAGTATGCCTCTACTTGACTAGCTCGTTGAATCAAAGATGGTTAAGTTTCCTAGCCATAGAAACGAGTTGTCATTTCATTAACGGGATCACATCATTAGAGAGTGATGTGATTGACTTGACCCATTCCATTAGCATAGCACTTGATCGTTTAGTTTGTTGCTATTGCTTTCTTCATGACTTATACATGTTCCTATGACTATGAAATTATGCAACTCCCGTTTACCGGAGGAACACTTTGTGTGCTACCAAATGTCACGACGTAACTGGGTGATTATAAAGGTGCTCTACAGGTGTCTCCAAAGATACTTGTTGGGTTGGTGTATTTCGAGATTAGGATTTGTCACTCCGATTGTCGGAGAGGTATCTCTGGGCCCACTCGGTAATGCACATCACTATAAGCCTTGCAAGCATTGCAACTAATGAGTTAGTTGCGAGATGATGTGTTATGGAACGAGTAAAGAGACTTGCAGGTAACGAGATTGAACTAGGTATTGAGATACCGACGATCGAATCTCGGGCAAGTAACATACCGATGACAAAGGGAACAACGTATGTTGTTATGCGGTGTGACCGATAAAGATCTTCGTAGAATATGTAGGAGCCAATATGAGCATCCAGGTTCCGCTATTGGTTATTTACCCGAGACGTGTCTCAGTCATGTCTACATAGTTCTCGAACTCGTAGGGTCCGCACGCTTAAAGTTCGATGACGGTTATATTGTGAGTTTCTGTGTTTTGATGTAACGAAGGAGTTTGGAGTCCCGGATGGGATCGGGGACATGACGAGGAGTCCCAAAATGGTCGAGATGTAAAAATCGATATATTGGACAACTATATTCGGACATCGGAAAGGTTCCGAGTGATTCGGGTATTTTCGGGAGTACCGGGGTGTTACGGGAATTCGTATTGGGCCTTAATGGGCCATACGGGAAAGGAGAGAAAGGCCTCAAAGGGTGGCCGCACCCCTCCCCATGGGCTGGTCCGAATTGGACTAGGGAGGGGGGGTGCCCCCTTCCTTCCTTCTCCTTTTCCCTTCCCTTTCCTTCCCTCCTACTCCTACTACTTGGAAGGGCTCCTAGTTCTACTAGGAAAGGGGGAATCCTACTCCCGGTGGGAGTAGGACTCCCCTAGGGCGCGCCATAGATAGGGCCGGCCCCTCATCTCCTCCACTCCTTTATATACGTGGCCAGGGGGAACCCCATAGACACAACAATTGATCCCTTGGATCTCTTAGCCGTGTGCGGTGCCCCCCTCCACCATAATCCACCTCGGTCATATCGTAGCGGTGCTTAGGCGAAGCTCTGCGTCGGTAGAACATCATCATCGTTATCACGCCGTCGTGCTGACGGAACTCTCCCTCAAAGCTTGGCTGGATCAGAGTTCGAGGGACGTCATTGAGTTGAACGTGTGCAGAACTCGAAGGTGCGGTGCGTTCGGTACTTGATCGGTCGGACCGTGAAGATGTACGACTACATCAACCGCATTGTGCTAAATCTTCCGCTTTCGGTCTACGAGGGTACATGGACAACACTCTCTCCTCTCGTTGCTATGCATCACCATGATCTTGCATGTGCGTAGGAAATTTTTGAAATTACTATGTTCCCCAACAGTGGCATCCGAGCCAGGTTTTATGCGTAGATGTCATATGCACGAGTAGAACACAAGTGAGTTGTGGGCGATATAAGTCATACTGCTTACCAGCATGTCATACTTTGGTTCGGCGGTATTGTTGGATGAAGCGGCCCAGACCGACATTACGCGTATGCTTACGCGAGACTGGTTTTACCGCCGTGCTATGCACACAGGTGACTAGCGGGTGTCAGTTTCTCCAACTTTAGTTGAACCGAGTGTGGCTACGCCCGGTCCTTGCGAAGGTTAAAATAGCACCAACTTGACAAACTATCGTTGTGGTTTTGATGCGTAGGTAAGAACGGTTGTTGCTCAGCCCGTAGCAGCCACGTAAAACTTGCAACAACAAAGTAGAGGAGGTCTAACTTGTTTTTGCAGGGCATGTTGTGATGTGATATGGTCAAGACGTGATGACATATAAGTTGTTGTATGAGATGATCATGTTTTGTTGAAGTTATCGGTAACTGGCAGAAGCCTTATGGTTGTCTCTTTATTGCATAAGATGCAAGCGCCAAATAATTGCTTTACTTTATCGCTATGTGATAGCAATAGTTGCAAGAGCAATAGTTGGCGAGACGACCATGTGACGACACATTGATATAGATCAAGATGATGGAGATCATGGTGTCATGCCGATGACGATGGAAATCATGACGATGCTTTGGAAATGGAGATCAAAGGCACAAGATGATGATGGCCATATCATGTCAGATATTTTGATTGCATGTGATGTTTATCTTTTATACATCTTATTTTGCTTAGTCCGACGGTAGCTTTATAAGATGATCTCTCACTAATTATCAAGGTACAAGTGTTCTCCCTGAGTATGCACCATTGCGAAAGTTCTTCGTGCTGAGACACCACGTGATGATCGGGTGTGATAGGCTCTACGTTCAAATACAACGGGTGCAAAACAATTGCACACGCGGAATACTCAGGTTAAACTTAACGAGCCTAGCATATAACAGATATGGCCTGGGAACACGGACACCGAAAGGTCGAGCATGAATCATATAGTAGATATGATCAACATAGTGATGTTCACCATTGAAACTACTCCATCTCACGTGATGATCGGACATGGTTTAGTTGATATGGATCACGTGATCACTTAGAAGATTAGAGAGATGTCTGTCTAAGTGGGAGTTCTTAAGTAATATGATTAATTGAACTTTAATTTATCATGAACTTAGTCCTGGTAGTATTACCATATCTATGTTGTAGATCAATAGCTCGCGATGTTGCTCCCAGTTTATTGTGTTCCTAGAGAAAATTTATGTTGAAAAATGTTAGTAGCAATGATGCGGATTGGATCTGTGATCTGAGGATTATCCTCATTGTTGCACAGAAGAATTATGTCTTTAATGCACCGCTAGGTGACAGACCTATTGCAGGAGTAGATGCAGATGTTATGAACATTTGGCTAGCTCAATATGATGACTATTTGATAGTTTAGTGCACCATGCTTAATGGCTTAGAATCGGGACTTCAAAGACGTTTTGAATGTCATGGACCATATGAGATGTTCCAGGAGTTGAAGTTAATATTTCAAGAAAATACCCGAGTTGAGAGATATGAAGTCTCCAACAAGTTCTATAGCTAAAAAGATGGAGGAGAATAGCTCAAGCAGTGATCATGTGCTCAGATTGTCTGGGTATTACAATTGCTTGAATCAAGTGGGAATTAATCTTCCACATAAGATAGTGATTGGCAGAATTCTCTAGTCACCATCACCAAGTTAGTAGAACTTCGTGATGAACTATGATATGCAAGGGATAACAGAAACGATTCCCAAGCTCTTCGTAATGCTGAAATCAACGAAGGTAGAAATCAAGAAAAATATCAAGTGTTGATGGTAGACAAGACCACTAGTTTCAAGAAAAGGGCAAAGGGAAAGAAAGGGAACTTCAAGAAGAACGGCAAGCAAGTTGCTGCTCAAGTAAAGAAGCCCAAGTCTGGTCCTAAGCCTGAGACTAAGTTCTTCTATTGCAAAGGGACTGGTCACTGGAAGCGGAACTGCCCCAAGTATTTGGCGGATAAGAAGGATGGCAAAGTGAACAAAGGTATATTTGATATACAGATTATTGATGTGTTTTTTTACTAGTGTTCGTTGCAACCCCTCGGTATTTGATACTAGTTCAGTTGCTAAGAGTAGTAACTCGAAACGGGAGTTGCAGAATGAACAGAGACTAGTTAAGGGTGAAGTGACGATGTGTGTTGGAAGTGGTTCCAAGATTGATATGATCATCATCGCACACTCCCTATACTTTCGGGATTAGTGTTGAACCTAAATAAATGTTATTTGGTATTTGCGTTGAGCATAAATATGATTGGATCATGTTTATTGCAATACGGTTATTCATGTAAGTTAGAGAATAATTGTTGTTCTGTTTACATGAATAAAACCTTCTGTGGTCATACACCCAATGAAAATGATTTGTTGGATCTCGATCATGGTGATACACATTTTCATAATATTGAAGCCAAAAGATGCAAAGTTAATAATGATAGTGCAACTTATTTGTGGCACTGCCGTTTAGGTCATATTGGTGTAAAGCGCATGAAGAAACTCCATGTTGATGGGCTTTTGGAATCACTTGATTATGAATCAGTTGATGCTTGCGAACCATGCCTCATGGGCAAGATGACTAAGACTCCGTTCTCCGGAATAATGGAGCGAGCAACAGATTTGTTGGAAATCATACATACTAATGTATGTGTTCCGATGAATATTGAGGCTCGCGGCAGGTATCATTATTTTCTGATCTTCACAGATGATTTGAGCAGATATGAGTATATCTACTTGATGAAACACAAGTCTGAAATATTTGAAAAGTTCAAAGAATTTCAGAGTGAAGTGGAGAATCATCGTAACAAAATAAAAGTTTCTACGATATGATCGCAGAAGTAAAATATTTGAGTTACGAGTTTGGCCTTCAGTTAAAACAATGTGAAATAGTTTCACTACTCACGCCACTTGGAACACCACAGTGTAATGGTGTGTCCGAACGTCATAACCGTACTTTATTAGATATAGTGCGATCTATGATGTCTCTTACCGATCTACCACTATCGTTTTGGGGTTATGTATTAGAGACAGCTACATTCACGTTAAATAGGGCACCATCTAAATCCATGGAGATGACACCGTATGAACTGTGCTTTGGCGAGAAACCTAAGCTGTCATTTCTTAAAGTTTGGGACTGCGATGCTTATGTGATTTTCAACATGATAAGCTCGAACCCAAATCGGAGAAGTAAATCTTCATAGGATACCCAAAAGAAACTGTTGGGTACACCTTCTATCACATATCCAAAGGCAAGATATTCGTTGCTGAGAATGGATCCTTTCTAGAGAAGGAGTTTCTCTTGAAAGAAGTGAGTGGGAGGAAAGTAGAACTTGATGAGGTAACTCTACCTGCTCCCTTATTGGAAAGTAGTTCATCACAGAAATCTGTTCTTGTGACTACTACACCAATTAGTGAGGAAGCTAATGATGATGATCATGTAACTTCAGATCAAGTTACTACCGAACATCGTAGGTAACCTAGAGTGAGATCCGCACCAGAGTGGTACGGTAATCCTATTCTGGAGGTCATGTTACTTGACCATGACGAACCTACGAACTATGAGGAAGCGATGATGAGCCCAGATTCCGTGAAATGGCTTGAGGCCATGAAATCTGAGATGAAATCCATGTATGAGAGCAAAGTATGGACTTTGATTGACTTGCCCAATGATCAGCGAGCCATTGAGATTAAATGGATCTTCAAGAGGAAGACGGACGCTGATAGTAGTGTTACCATCTACAAAGCTAGAATTGTCGCAAAAAGGTTTTCGACAAGTTCAAGGTGTTGACTACGATGAGAGTTTCTCACTCGTATCTATGCTTAAGTCTGTCCGAATCATGTTAGCAATTGCCGCATTTTATGAAATCTGGCAAATGGATAAACAAAACTGCATTCGTTAATGGATTTATTATAGAAGAGTTGTATATGATGCAACCAGAAGGTTTTGTCAACCCTAAAGGTGCTAACAAAATATGCAAGCTCCAGCGATCCATCTATGGACTGGTGCAAGCATCTCGGAGTTGGAATATACGCTTTGTTAAGTTGATCAAAGCATATAGTTTTACACAGACTTGCGGTGAAGCCTGTATTTAGAAGAAAGTGAGTGGGAGCACTACAGCATTTCTGATAAGTATATGTGTATGACATATTGTTGATCGGAGATAATGTAGATTTATTCTGCAAAGCATAAAGGAATGTTTGAAAGGAGTTTTTCAAAGAAAGACCTCGGTGAAGCTGCTTACATATTGAGCATCAAGATCTATAGAGATAGATCAAGACGCTTGATAAGTTTTTCAATGAGTACATACCTTGACAAGATTTTGAAGTAGTTCAAAATGGAACAGTCAAAGAAGGAGTTCTTGCCTGTGTTACAAGGTGTGAAGTTGAGTAAGACTCAAAACCCGACCATGACAGAAGATAGAGAGAGAATAAAAGTCATTCTCTATGCCTCAGCCATAGGTTCTATAAAGTATGCCATGCTGTGTACCAGACCTATTGTATACCCTGCCCTGAGTTTGGCAAGGGAGTACAATAGTGATCTAGGAGTAGATCACTGGACATTATTCAAAATTATCCTTAGTGGAATAAGGATATGTTTCTCGATTATGGAGGTTACAAAAGGTTCGTCATAAAATGTTACGTCGATGCAAGTTTTGACACTGATCCAGATGACTCAAAGTCTCAATATGGATACATATTGAAAGTGGGTGCAATTAGCTAGAGTAGCTTAGTGCAGAGCATTGTTGACATATAAATTTGCAAAATACTTACGAATCTGTATGTGGCAGACCCGTTGACTAAACTTCTCTCACAAGCAAAACATGATCACACCTTAGTACTCTTTGGGTGTTAATCACATAGCGACGTGAACTAGATTATTGACTCTAGTATACCCATTGAGTGTTGGACACATGTCGATGTAAACTTTGGGTGTTAATCACATGGTGATGTGAACTATTGATATTAAATCACATGGCGATGTGAACTAGATTATTGACTCTAGTGCAAGTGGGAGACTGAAGGAAATATGCCCTAGAGGCAATAATAAAGTTATTATTTATTTCCTTATATCATGATAAATGTTTATTATTCATGCTAGAATTGTATTAACCGGAAATATAATACATGTGTGAATACATAGACAAACAATATGTCACTAGTATGCCTCTACTTGACTAGCTCGTTGAATCAAAGATGGTTAAGTTTCCTAGCCATAGACATGAGTTGTCATTTGATTAATGGGATCACATCATTAGATAATGATGTGATTAACTTGACCCATTCCATTAGCATAGCCATCGGTGTTAAAACCGGCGGATCTCGGGTAGGGGGTCCCGAACTGTGCGTGTAGGCCGGATGGTAACAGGAGGCAAGGGACACGAAGTTTTACCCAGGTTCGGGCCCTCTTGATGGAGGTAAAACCCTACGTCCTGCTTGATTAATATTGATGATATGGGTAGTATAAGAGTAGATCTACCACGAGATCAGAGAGGCTAAACCCTAGAAGCTAGCCTATGGTATGATTGTTGTTCTGTATGTTCTATCGACTAGCTTGGACCTGGTTTATATAATGCACCAGAGGCCTAGGTTAACAAGAGTCCTAGCCGAATACACCGGTGGGGAGAAGTCCTTGTCTTGATCGCCAAGTCTTTGTGGAATCTTCCTTGTATGCGGCAGCTGTCTGAACTGGCCCATGAGTATACGGCCATGGGGGGCCTCGGCCCAATCTAATAGATCGGGAGACGACGTGGTGAGTACCCCCTAGTCCAGGACACCGTCAATAGCCCCCTGAACCGGTCTTCAAGTTAGGGATGCTCCTCGATTCTTCCGAACCGTTCTTCATCTTCGGTCATGAGTCTTGAAAACTGGTTCAACAAATCTTCTCATCTTCGATCTTGAGGATCGCCGAAATGCATTCGACGAGTTTACACATCGGGTATCCAAGGAGCCCCTTTAAGTTTCCGGCCTTTATCAATGCCTTGTTATTTTTACGCCACACCTCGGGTTTGAAATTGTTCCCGGGCGGCAGCGTCCTCTTGCGTCCGAGCTCCAACGCTGGACTGCATTTGAGGTATCTTTTGCAGCCGAGCACCAACGCCGAACCGCTTCCCAACTCTAACGCCGGAATGTATCCGAGCTCCAACGCTGGACTATGTATCCGAGCTCCAACGCCAGACTGTATATCCGAGCTCCAACGCCGGACTGTATCCGAGCTCCAACGCCGGACTATATCCGAGGTGTCGTAAATCACCTTGGTTCAAAAAAGTTTGAAGGAGTTTAGGTGAGCTTAATGCCGGAAATGCCCTCTATGGAGCGAGCCACTAGCGCCCGAGCTTTATGCCGGGCTGCTTCCGAGGTGGTGCACCACCCCGAATGTGGGTCGATTTTTGTGAATATTTTTTATTGGTGCAATTTATTCTCTGCCGAGATATATAGCCAGTAGCCCTCAAGGTGTGTATCGGTCTAAAACCCGAGATGCACCTGAAGGATGACGTAAGACCGCTGATCCCAGTAACCGCTGAGACTCAGGTTGATTTGCAAAATCGGCCTGAGGATCAAGTCCAAGCTCGGCAGAATACTTCGGGACACTAAAAGCGGCGTGTTCAGTCCTTGAGACTCAGGTTGGGTGCGGCCGACCAACCTGAGGATCAAAATCTCCTCGGAAACTATATTGCACATAAAATTTTCTGCATTGGACAAGCAATGCAGTAGCCCCCGAGACACTGGTCGGGTGGTAACACCAGATGAGGGGATCAATGTGCCCCTTTAATATTTGTAAATAATAAGTACGAAGCCCAGTAGCCCCCGAGCCTTAATGCGGGCACGGGTGGCCGAATTAAGGATCAATATCCATAGTAAAATCACAAATTATGTGTAATGACTCTATGTATCCAAGTACTTTACGTCATTAATGCTCGGATCCGCATTGTACAAAACTTTGTTGACCGACCATCGGCTTCCACCTCCTCGGCCAGTAGCCGAGGAGTGTTTGTCCTACTTTATAAAGTCTTTATGAGGGCAAAGATTTACAACAAACAAGGCAATCTGGCCATACGGTTTTGTAAACAAAGGTACGAGAGAGTTATATTATAGTTTAACAAAAGAAATGTCTTCCAAAGAAAATAGTCCCGCTATCGGTTCCTTTCTTTGGGTTGTCATGCTAAGCATGATCATTAAACCTCAGCTCGAATGTAAGAGCAAAATATTGAGGATTTAGTTTGGGAGGCTAGTTAATAGCCCCCGATAGTGTTCGGCGACAGTCGGGGTCAAGCCGTAAACACTTCGGCCAATGTTATGAACGGACCATCATTTAACATAGTCATCGAATCGCTGACCAGTTTACGCTTATTGTGAAAGTCAGTTTTCGGCTTTCTCCACTAAGGTGCTTAACCATGTGAGCTGGAAGCACAAATAGTTTAAAAGTGCCAAAAAGCTTGGAAAACCAAGAAACGTCAGTAAAAACATGACGCCCGAACAATATCAAGTGTTCGGTGCCAATCCGAAAGTTGGTCTTAGAAAAAGGAAGTGCTTCTGTCGTGCTTTAACATGATACATCCTATATCAAGACTTCGAGCGGGTCAGCCTACGGCTTCAACCTCCTATCCCAAGGGCGGAGCACTTCTCATCAGGCCAGTTTAGCAAACTAAACTCTAGCGGCTTTGAGAGAGAAATTAGGCTCCCCGGCTAGTGACCGCACACTCGTGTCAAAAAAAGGAGTGATAAATAATAATAATAATAATAAAACTTTGCAACGACTAAGAAGAAGAACACTTATTATAAAACGGCTCAAATAAACTTAAGAGCCCCCAAGTGACTTGGGTAGAAGAATGATTGCATGTACCGAAGTACTTATATCATATCTATGTTCAACCGAACTTTAAACGCGTCGTAACCGACCGTCAGCTTCTCCCTCTTCGGTCAAGGACCGAAAAGTGTTATGTACTCCATCGGTCGAGAATATCGATGGTGTTTCCAATAACCAGGCAATCAGGCCATAAGGCTGTAACAGACAAAGCGCGCTCATGGAACTTATGCTATATTACCGTGAAGTGTAAGAAGCATCTTCGAAGAAAATAGTACCCCCACCGATACCTTTCTTCGGTGCTCATTGTTATTATGAGACTTGTGCAATAGATTTTTTGTACTCATGAGTTCCGTTGTGTGCCACCATCATTGAAAACTATAAGAGCGCTAGCTTTCGGCTTCACCCAGTCTGAGGTCCGGCTCGGGCGACCCGATCGTGACAATCGCAGAGGTGCTCCCTTTACTCCCTAGCCGAACAATCGAGAATGTAGGAGTAAACACAGGAGCGAGGCAACCCAGCTTGCAAATCGCTTAAGTCAATATGGTGCATATTGTGGCGTAATACACGAACAAGGAACAAAGCCGTACAAGTATAATCATATGCAAGTGGAAAAGCTTCATGAAGGAAGCCCCCAAATGAATTGGGTATTTGAATTTATGCGTCACAAACAAAGTTTGGACAAGGAAATTTTTTACAAGCAACTTTTTTCCAAAAAAGTATAATGCTTGGTCGAACCGAACACAAGTTAGAAATTAAAGCTTTGAGCATGAAAGTGACTTAGCTGGTTAATGTGTTCGGTATTGATGATGCGGTCCGAGCTTGATGCGGGGCAAGGTTCCATCCCCCAAGCTGGTCCCGAGGTGGCAGAGCGGAGAGCTCGACACGCCGAAGTGGTGACATAGCACGGTCAATGTAGACCGGCAAAGTGACGCCGAAGTCCCCGGATCATTTTCATGTGCACAAAAAATAGTGCAAACCGGAGATAATAGTAATAATGATAATTAAAAAAATGTTGCATAATAAATAATTTATGCAAAGTGAGGAATAGAAGAAATATGGCCTGGCGCCGAAGTCAATGTCGATGCAGGACGTCGGCCTGATGTAGTAAAGGCGTGGCCAAGGCTGAATTCACAGGTCGGTCCGAGCTCCGGATGCGGCGTTCGCCGGACTATGTATGGAAACTGATCGAACCACCACGCGACCTCGTTAATGCGGTCACCATTTGATAGACCTATGTACATATCATGGACAAACCAGAGTAATAATTCCTTGGGAAAAATGAACCCAAACAAGCAAAAAATACTGGGATTAATAGCACCTGGTTTATTTGTTGTAGCAATCCGAAGGAAGGTGATTCCCAAAATTGGGACTCGCTCCGCACACCCGTTGCCTGATGGGCGATAAAATGACGGCATGGCAATGCTGGTAAAGGTTGACTCACCGAGGCAAAGCCCTCGGCCCAGCTAACGTGACGGAGCTGGTCGGCTAGTGACGCCGAAGGGTCTGGAGTAGGTTGATGAAGAGGTGGCGAAGCCCCCGGTCCAGCCGAGATGTCGAAGCCTCGACGTCAGCCGATGAGTCGAAGTAGGTCGGCGTGATGGACACCAGCTTGAAGAAGCAATAGTGCGGCCCTGTCGATGCAGGACGTGACGTGGTCGATGCCGGCTTGATGAAGCGACCGTGCGGCGATGCCGGTATGCCTGCTCCGTGTAATCCGTGGGGCAGCGATGTTGATGATGATTTATCCTTCGCGATGCCGGACTATTTTTTGGCTTGCCGAGATGATGATCCGAAGAAGTTGAGCTCAGCTAAAGTGACGACGTGTCTAGCGCAGGTCGGCAGCCGTGGAGTAATATTGCCGGACTGGTTGGACACCAGCATGATGTTGAAGATCATGTTCAAAAGATCTTAAAGTTAGTGGGATATGTTCGGGAACAAAACACAATACCCCATACAAAACTTCCTTCAAAAGGGATGTCCGAAACCCCGTTCATAAAAAAGATGAACTCGGGTCGGATTCATTTTCGTGCAGAAAACATATCCGAAAAGTGATGCACTAATCGGAAGGTTCCCGGAGTTTGGACGGTCGGATCAAGCTGAAATTTTGAGAGGTGGTAGATATAGGAATTCCGCAGCCGATCAACGGTTGGATCTTCCAAAGGACGTCCGAGCTAGAAGCTGGACACCACGCCCTAAACTCATCCAAATTCCCATCCAGATTTGACAGGGCTCCGGTATATCGTGGATTGCCAGAGATTCCTCCATCGTAACTCGACGAAATTTTCCAGGGTTGTTATAGACTCAATTCCGCACAATTACACCAAAGCGATCGTCAAAGCGATACTCGAGGAGGTGGTGGCGGCAGATACGAGTTCGCTGTCCAAAAAAAAAAACAGCACGGTCGCTTGAGGGCAATGTTGACGTTGAGCCCCCAAGCTCCATAGATGATTCCTCCGTGATCTTGATAGAGATCGGAGTTGATGTTTAATGAAGGCCCTCGTCCGAACATGGTCATCCGAACACGGGGCACAATTCTTGGTCGAACCAAGGTGACCAGTCGAACTAGTGACGAAGACGCCGAAATCGCAGTTGATCTGCAGGCGAGCCATCAATCCTTTTGTCGATCACACATCAGAACTCTCAATGAAAACACCAATGTCGGTGTCAAAACCGGCGGATCTCGAGTAGGGGGTCCCGAACTGTGCGTCTAGGCCGGATGGTAACAGGAGGCAAGGGACACGAAGTTTTACCCAGGTTTGGGCCCTCTTGATGGAGGTAAAACCCTACGTCCTGCTTGATTAATATTGATGATATGGGTAGTATAAGAGTAGATCTACCATGAGATCGGAGAGGCTAAACCCTAGAAGCTAGCCTATGGTATGATTGTTGTTCTGTATGTTCTATCGACTAGCTTGGCCCTGGTTTATATAATGCACCAGAGGCCTAGGTTAACAAGAGTCCTAGCCGAATACGCCGGTGGGGAGAAGTCCTTGTCTTGATCGCCAAGTCTTTGTGGAATCTTCCTTGTATGCGGCAGCTGTCCGAACTGGCCCATGAGTATACGGCCATGGGGGGCCTCGGCCCAATCTAATAGATCGGGAGACGACGTGGTGAGTACCCCCTAGTCCAGGACACCGTCAATAGCACTTGATTGTTTAGTTTGTTGCTATTGCTTTCTTCATGACTTATACATGTTCCTATGACTATGAGATTATGCAACTCCCGTTTACCGGAGGAACACTTTGTGTGCTACTAAACGTCACAACGTAACTGGGTGATTATAAAGGTGCTCTACAAGTGTCTCCGAAGGTACTTGTTGGGTTGGCGTATTTCGAGATTAGGATTTGTCACTCCGATTGTCGGAGAGGTGTCTCTAGGCCCACTCGGTAATGCACATCACTATAAGCCTTGCAAGCATTGCAACTAATGAGTTAGTTGCGGGATGATGTGTTACAGAACGAGTAAAGAGACTTGCCGGTAACGAGATTGAACTAGGTATTGAGATACCGATGATCGAATCTCGGGCAAGTAACATACCAATGACAAAGGGAACAACATATGTTGTTATGCGGTTTGACCGATAAAGATCTTCGTAGAATATGTAGGAGCCAATATGAGCATCCAGGTTCCCCTATTGGTTATTGACCAGAGACATGTCTCGGTCATGTCTACATAGTTCTCGAACCCGTAGGGTCCGCACGCTTAAAGTTCGATGATGGTTATATTGTGAGTTTATGTGTTTTGATGTACCGAAGGAGTTTGGAGTCCCGGATGAGATCGGGGACATGACAAGGAGTCTCGAAATGGTCGAGACGTAAAAATAGATATATTGGACGACTATATTCGGACATCGGAAAGGTTCCGAGTGATTCGGGTATTTTCGGGAGTACCGGGGAGTTACAGGAATTCGTATTGGGCCTTAATGGGCCATACGGGAAAGGAGAGAAAGGCCTCAAAGGGTGGCCACACCCCTCCCCATGGGCTGGTCTGAATTGGACTAGGGAGGGGGCGCCCCCTTCCTTCCTTCTCCTTTTCCCA
Source organism: Triticum dicoccoides (assembly GCF_002162155.2). NCBI lineage: Eukaryota > Viridiplantae > Streptophyta > Magnoliopsida > Poales > Poaceae > Triticum > Triticum dicoccoides. The sequence goes on from NC_041384.1 coordinate 85,582,729, forward strand.
TCCCTTTCCTTCCCTCCTACTCCTACTACTTAGAAGGGCTCCTAGTTCTACTAGGAAAGGGGGAATCCTACTCCCGGTGGGAGTAGGACTCTCCTAGGGCACGCCATAGCGAGGGCCGGCCCCTCCCCTACTCCAGTCCTTTATATACGTGGCCAGGGGGCACCCCATAGACACAAGAATTGATCCCTTGGATCTCTTAGCCGTGTGCGGTGCCCCCCTCCATCATAATCCACCCGGTCATATCGTAGCGGTGCTTAGGCGAAGCCCTGCGTCGGTAGAACATCATCATCACCACGCCGTCGTGCTGACGGAACTCTCCCTCAAAGCTCGGCTAGATCGGAGTTCGAGGGACGTCATCGAGTTGAACGTGTGCAGAACTCGGAGGTGCCGTGCGTTCGGTACTTGATCGGTCGGATCGTGAAGACGTACGACTACATCAACCGCGTTGTGCTAACGCTTCCGCTTTCGGTCTACGAGGGTACATGGACAACACTATCTCCTCTCGTTGCTATGCATCACCATGATCTTGCATGTGCATAGGAAATTTTTGAAATTACTATGTTCCCCAACATCTGCAGGCCGCCGCTTGGTTCCCTCGCGCCCCGCCGGATCTCCTTCCTCACACCGGCGAGCATGACGCCCTCCGCGCGGCCCCCTTCCTCTGCTACTCCTCCTTCTTCTTTACTGCGTCTCCGGTGCCGCACCACCGGAGCTGCTGCTTCCCCGCGACCTCGAGCCCCAAGCACCACCTCGTCACCCTGCTTCGTCCGGCCGCCGCGTCGCCATGCTCCAGCACCGCTTCGAGCTCGTCTTCCTCGACCTCCAGGCCATCCTGAAGTCCCTCGCCCCTGCGGCACGGCCCAGCCTAGACATCCACCTCCACATGCTCTTGCTTCCTCTCCAGCGTGCCAGCCCAGCCTTCGACCTCCCCTGCAGCTCTCGCCACCATGCCGATTCCTGCTGCTGCTGTTGCTTCACTGTAGAGCTCCGCCACGTCAAGTACCCCTGCTTTCGAGCGACAGGACGGGGTCCCGTGCCTGCGCTGACTTCCCTGTCGCAAGCCTCCATGCAGCTTCGTTGTTCTCTCGAGGTCCTTGTGCTACTTCTTTTTAGACCATCAAGACCGCCAAGGTCAACTACAGGGATACCACGTACCACAACACACGGATGACCGAACGAGTACCACGACAGACCGCCCAGTACCCCTTCGAATCCTTCAAGACTGTCAAGTGAACGACTACCATCGCTCCAAGATCTGAACGGCTACGACGACATGAACATCTACGGAACATTTACGACTGCACGATGAACCGCCAAGGCCGGCCACAACTCTTGTACCACTACTATCGCCAAGTACCACGACGACCGAAGCATAGTACCTCTATGTTTGCCATGTACATCGACCGTCACCGAAGACCCGTGTAGCACTAACACCAAGTTCCCCTACCGTCGCCCTCGGAAACATCGAATGCGTCAAGTCCTTCTCCGAGACGTGTACCACTACTTCCTCTACCGTCGCGAAAACGTCTACTTCCTCTACTTTGCACCAACTCGTTCCGCCTCGAAATGCACCCTTGGAAGGTATAACTGCCGGACCAACGACCATGGACAAATGCATGTTGTATGTGATGTCCGTGTTTGCACCGTGTCCGAGTTGTCATTACACGTCTCCCCTCGTTTGCCATGCCGTCGACCCGTGGGAACCCGGTATCCAGGATCACCCGACCATCCTTGCGTGACTCGCTCCTGTCACACTTTCATTTCACCAGCATCTCAATCGAGTTACCGGAACCGAAATGTTGCCATGGCACCATTTCCGGTTCGTCGCCGTGGCACCCCTTTCTTTCTACCACAGTGACAAATGCTTCATAAAATGCTCTTATCAACTTTTTCATAAATATTGCATAAAACTTGCACATGTCATCCGCATCATGATAACAACAATTAAAATGTTTAACATTGTTGCTACATTAAATTGCTAAATGCATATGGGGTTCTACCAGATTTGTTGGTTGATGTTTATGGCCTCATTTAAAATGCCTAACCGTGTTTTCTACTCATGTTTCACCTCTTGCCATGTTAACCAACATTTAATTTTGTTGAGTACCTAAACAAGAGAGAACTAAATAAGTCATGTGGTGTTTCGTCAATATGCAACTCGTTGCATATTGAGCTCCACTCAATTTGTAGTATTGTTTGTGCACTTTGCCATGCCATGCATATTTAAACCGGACATGCATCATACTTGGTTGTGCATCATGCCATGTTTATGTGATGGTTGTTTACTATGTTGTTTGCTTATTTCCGGGTTACTTCTCGCGTTAGCTTCGGTTTCGTTTCGGAGTTGTGAGGATCCGTTCATCTACGTCCGTTTGTCTTGTTCATGGACTCGTTCTTCTTCCTTGCGGGATCTCAGGCAAGATGACCATACCCTCAAAATCACTTCTATCTTTGCTTGCTAGTTGCTCGCTCTTTTGCTATGCCGCGATACCTGCCACTTGTTATGTCATGCCTCCCATATTGCCATGTCAAGCCTCTAACCCACCTTGTCCTAGCAAACTGTTGTTTGGCTATGTTACTGCTTTGCTCAGCCCCTCTTATAGCGTTTCTAGTTGCAGGTGAAGATTGGAGTTTGTTCCTTGTTGGAGCATGTTTATTTGTTGGGATATCACAATATCTCTTATTTAATTAATGCATCTATATACTTGGTAAAGGGTGGAAGGCTCGGCCTTATGCCTGGTGTTTTGTTCCACTCTTGCCGCCCTAGTTTCCGTCATACCGGTGTTATGTTCCTTGATTTTGCATTCCTTATGCGGTTAGGTTATAATGGGAACCCCTTGACAGTTCGCCTTGAATAAAACTCCTCCAGCAAGGCCCAACCTTGGTTTTACCATTTGCCACCTAAGCCTTTTTCCCTTGGGTTCTGCAGACTCAAGGGTCATCTTTATTTTAAACCCCCGGGCTAGTGCTCCTCTGAGTGTTGGTCTAAACTAGAGCCCTTTGCAGCGCCCCCTCGGGGAAACTCGAGGTTTGGTTTTAGTTGTACGGAGCGCTCATCTGAGTGTGCCCTAAGAACGAGATATGTGCAGCTCCTATCGGGATTTGTCGGCACATTCAGGCGGCTTTGCTGGTTTAGTTTTACCATTGTCGAGATGTCTTGTAACCTGGATTTCGAGTCTGATCGGGTCGTCCTGGGAGAAGGAATATCCTTCGTTGACCGTGAGAGCTTGTGATGGGCTAAGTTGGGACACCCCTACAGGGTTTTGAACTTTCGAAAGCCGTGCCCGCGGTTATGGGCAGATGGGAATTTGTTAATGTCCGGTTGTAGAAAACTTGACACTTAATTAAAATGCATCAACCGCGTGTGTAGGCGTGATGGTCTCTTTCCGGCGGAGTCCGGGAAGTGGACACGGCGTTGGAGTTATGCTTGACGTAGGTTGTTCTAGGATCACTTCTTGATCATAGTTTCTCGACCGTGCCTTGCCTTCTCTTCTCGCTCTCTTTTGCGTAGTTTAGCCACCATATATGCTAGTGCTTGCTGCAGCTCCACCTCACATACCTTTTACCTACCCATAAGCTTAAATAGTCTTGATCGCGAGGGTGTGAGATTGCTGAGTCCCCGTGAATCATAGATACTTCCAAAACCAGCTTGCAGGTGCCGATGATATCGTGCAGGTGATGCAACCAAGCTCAAGGAGGAGCTCGATGAAGTTCGTGTCCGTTAAGTTGTTCTGTTTTCCAGTTGATCAGTAGTGGAGCCCAGTTGGGGCGATCGGGGATCTGTAGTATTAGGGGTAGTCTTCTTTTATTTTGGTTCCGTAGTCAGACCTTGATTGTATCTGGATGATGTAATGTTATATTCATGTATTGTGTGAAGTGGCGATTGTAAGCCAACTATGTATCTCTTTCCTTATTCAGTACATGGGATGTGTAAAGATTACCCCTCTTGCGACATTGCTTACAATGCGGTTATGCCTCTAAGTCGTGCTTCGACACGTGGGAGATATAGCCGCATCGTGGGTGTTACAAGTTGGTAATCAGAGCCTTCCCCGACTTAGGAGCCCCCTGCTTGATCGAATCATTGGCGTTGTTGAGTCTATAAAAATGTTTTGAGTTTTATAGGATTATATATATCGGAGAGTAGGATTCTTTTTACTCCTCAGTCACTTCGTCGCTCTGGTGAGGCATCCTGACGTAGATTTTTGACTCTTCTCTCCTCAAATTTCACCAAATTAGGATCACGTGGGTATCTTGGAATCGTTCCGATGGTTTTGTGACGAGAAAATTGTTCTTGGTGCCTCCTAAAATTTAGGGGTTGTGGCAGTGTCCCGGGGAGTTGAGCTCCAAGGTGTTGTCGTCACAATTTTATCGTTGCAGTTCTGGAATACCTGAGTTTCGTCGACATCGAAAATCTTTTTATGCAGTTGTTGGTGAGATAACCTCGACGGCACCCAGTACTGGGGCGGGAGTTCGGGAGTATTGCCATAACTCGTATAATGGATGCTTTTCGAAGGTTGAGGTAAATGATTTCCGAAGGTTTCTTGGTTATGTGTTGAAGGATGGATACAGCTGGATGTAGGATTTGCTAGTTTTGGGTGAGATATTATGCTTCCCCTATATCCCCAACACCTGATTGCATAACCGGAAAGTTTCAGGAGTTTATAAGTGGGAATTCAAGTAGCTCTTAGGATATTTTTCCGACAGATGTATGATATGAAATTGGGGTTCGACGTCTAGTGGTCCGCCTATTCACAGTTGGTTTTACAGTGGTCTCGTTGTGTCTTAAAGAGTCCTCGGCTATGCTGACTCGGGGACGCTTCGTATGTCATGTGCACTGCCTTGTACATGATGGTGCTGTATGATCGAGCCCGTGTGGGCCCCACCACGAAAACTTCGGATGAAATCTCTATCATATGTTTGTTCCGGCTTATTCTGCAAGCCAATCCTTGTTTTGTTTTGATTGTGGTATTCGAGTTGCTTCGAAGTCAAGTGTTGATTCCATACCTTGCCTAAGCGGTATTCTCATATTTCTATGGGAGTACTAATCCTTCATGATAATCGAGATTGTCATGTCAATCCGTTTTAACCGGCGTGTTTCTCTTCAAGTGGATCCGATCATTTCAACATCCGCAAGATCAACTTAGTTTTCGCCAACGGTGTTTGTTTCATCCGTCTCCAAGTTGTCTTTGTTTTCCCTCCCTCCCTCCCTTTGTTTCTTCAAGGACTCACATTTCTGAATCAAGTATCCAGCTTATTGATGTGAAATTTCTTCGTTCTTTTCGTTCAATGTTTTATCCGGTGATTCTCAGGAAGATTCTAACGGAGCTTCAAGTTTGTCACTCTTCACTCATTTTCTTCTTCGATGGATTCAATTCTCGTGTTGATCATATCCTTTTCCTCGTTTCATTGTTTTCTCATGCCGGTGCAATTCTTAATCATTCACCTCTCGCTATTTTTTTGTTCCGGTGTGCTGAAGTTATCTCAGGAGATTCATGTTTTCATTCCTAATCCGTTCAAGATATCTCGAGGTTGTTATCTCATTCAAGACATTTATTTCAACCGGTGCAATCTCTCTTTCAAGCAATCATTTCAACGGTGTTTCTCTTGAGTGGGCCCTAACCCACAGGTCTTTTTTCAGGATCTTACCTGACTCTTTTTATTTTCCCGGAGCTATCCTCAAATTCTTTTTCAAAGTTTGACATAAGAATGAATTTTTCATCAGTCAAATGCTTTTCTCCAAGATCGTTCAAATTCTATTCATTGTTGATTCAGCCTTTATATTCTTCCTTACCCCGGAGTGCCTCAACAATTCATGGTATTGCTTCTCATCGTCATTATCTACATTTGAAGACCGAAGAAGAGTTTTCCTCTAAATCTTGCTCCATTCTCTTCAAGATTCGTGATTCTAACTTGTTGCCATCCTCTCATAATTGTTTTTCGATCGTGATAATTCTTTTCACCCATCCGGAGCAATTCAGGAGTCTTTTCAGTTTGATTTTACGGAGCCCATCATCTCAGATTTATTCATTCCAGCTTTCAGCTCTCGTTCTCCAAATCTTACAGGTGGTTCGTTCGAGATTTTTCTTACCTTGTTATCATATCAATTCATTTGTTGTTTTCAATCCTACTGGTGGATTCATTGAAGACCTTCCTCAAGTTTGTGCTATATCTATCTTAATCCTTTCTACAAGAATAAGTAGTATGCCAAATCCGTTGCTGGTCATCAATTTAAATTGATGAAGGATAAGTATAATGTAATTCTTATTCTTGTTTCATCGAATAACTCAATTCCTTATTACGGAGGCTCATCAAATTCTTCTTTTCATTTGTTTATCTTTCTTCTTTCCGGAGTTTGTTTGTGATATCAATTCTCGGTTTCCATTGTTTCATCTTTCTTTTTTTCCGGAGTTCCAAGCTCTCGCAATTATATTACCACGGAGATCCATCTAAATCATTACAAGGTTTCACCTTGTATTTTCTACTTCTCTTTCTTTTCGATTGATCATCCTTTTGTTACCGGAGTTCTTCATGGAGGCTCTACATGATGGTTCATCAAGGATTTAATTCCTCCTCGAAGTGTTCATTGAGATTCTTTTCAAGGGAGCTCAAGCATTCTTCATCTTGCAATCCGGAGTGCAATTCGTTCTATCTTATCTTTTGAGGTGGTGTTATGTCATTGTTGATAATTTCCATTCGTGTTTGAGGATTCACTGGTTTTCAAGAGTGACATATTTAAATCCATCATTTTCTCTTCGCTCAAGTCATCTTTTCAACCAACCAATCTCTTCATTGGAGTTATCTTGGTATAGATTTCACCTAAAGCCTTTCATTGGGAATGTTTCTCTTTGTGATGATTACCTATGATCCAAGTTCTTCATTTATCCTACCGGTGAGATAAGTTTCTTGTCTCCTTGTTCATATCAATCCAAATCCATTGTTTCCATAGCGGCAGAATTTCACCTCATAATTTTGAGATGTTTTCCATAAGCCCACTACAAACTTATTCGTTTCGTTGTTTTTTTTTTCCAACAACTCCGTTTTAACCTTCTTGGAAGGGTGCTTTCCAAGCTCATTTGTGGAAGAAGTTGGCATTTTCAACTCCATTCTTTTATTACAATGATCTAACTTCTATTCTTTTCTTCCGGAGGCATTGTGATGTTGCTCTCTTCGACACATCATCTTGTTTTGTCAAGATCATGTTCAATTCCTTCCATTTACAGTCGGAGTGCTGTCCAAATTATATCATTCTTATTCCTTCTCTATCTTGTTTTAACCGGAGTGTTTTCATAATTGATCTTTATCGATCCTTGTACATCTCGTTTCTGCCGGAGTGCTTGCATGTACTTCTTGTCCATTGAAACGCTTTTCTTATGTCTGTCAACCTACAAGGTTCCTGTAATGTTCCTTGTTCCTCCTTTCTAACAGAGTGTTTTCAACCTCGTTCATCTCCGTTGTATTCTCTTCTCAAAATTTTTTCAACCTCTCAAGGTTCGTGGTTTCACTCGTTTGTCCAAGAAGCAACTTAGTTTTACCTCTCTTCTTCCTCTTCCGTTTTCCACGGTGCCATCCCAGATCTCGGGACGAGATCCTCTTGTAGTGGTGGAGTGTTGTGACGCCCCAAGACCGGAGCTTCAGATGCCTTCCAGGGTTTCCGGGTTTCGTCATGTGATTTGTTTGGTTCTTTGCATTCATCATTGCATCATGTGCATTGCAGCATGCCATCATGTCATTTCTTTTCTTAACCCATCTAAATAAATGGCATGGATCTTTGATCCATTTAAATCGAGGGAATTCACTTGTGATTTCTCTTTATAACATATTAAAGCCTCTCAATACTATTAGGGAGCTATGATAAAAATTATTCCATTAATTTGGAATTAACAATATCACACTTGCAAATATCCCATGCCTTTTTCCTTCTCAACTCTTTGTCTCTAACTTTGTCATATTTTTCTTTCATCATTTTCCGGAGCTCCACCAAAATCCGAACATTTTTGGACCTTCCTAACCCTCACTTCATATTCGAACCTTTTGAATTCAAATCAAATGAGTTTGAATTTAAACTTTGAGATATGCCCACTCCATTTTTTCTTGGATCGTACTCATTTTATGAGTCCGGGAAATTTAACCACATGTCCAAATTCTTTCTCTAACTCCCCCTCTTCCTTTTTCTCCTCTCTATGCTTTCTGTTAAAGGGAATATATATAGAGTGAGAGAGAGCAGAGCCCAGCTGGTCACTTGGGCCTCCTAGCTAGGCCGGCCCATTGGCCCAGCCGCCCTCAACCCTAGCCAATCGCCATTGGTCCCTCCTAGCGCCGCCAGAGGGATCGAGAGATCCCTCGACCTCTCCCCTCTGCCCGATTCCCCAACCTCTCCTCTCGTCCTCCCCGCGCCTGGCCCTCTCCTCCCAGTGCCTTCCCGAGCACCATGGACGCTGCCCGCTCCCTGCAGTCACCCCTCGCCGGATCCTGCAGGCCGCCGCTTGGTTCCCTCGCGCCCTGCCGGATCTCTTTCCTCACGCCGGCGAGCATGACACCCTCCGCGCGGCCCCCTTCCTCTGCTACTCCTCCTTCTTCTCTGCCGCGTCTCCGGCGCCGCACCACCGGAGCTGCTGCTTCCCCGCGACCTCGAGCCCCAAGCACCACCTCGTCACCCTGCTTCGTCCGGCCGCCGCGTCGCGGTGCTCCAGCACCGATTCGAGCTCGTCTTCCTCGACCTCCAGGCCATCCCGGAGTCCCTCCCCGCCGCGGCACGGCCCAGCCTAGACATCCACCTCCCCATGCTCTTGCTTCCTCTCCAGCGTGCCAGCCCAGCCTTCGACCTCCCCTGCAGCTGTCACCGCCATGCCGAGTCCTGCTGCTGCTGCTGCTTCGCTGTAGAGCTCCGCCACATCAAGTGCCCCTGCTTTCGAGCGACAGGACGGGGTCCCGTGCCTGCGCTGACTTCCATGTCGCAAGCCTCCATGCGGCTTCGTTGTTCTCCCGAGGTCCTTGTGCTACTTCTTTTCAGACCATCAAGACCGGCAAGGTCAACTACAGCGATACCACGGACCACGACACACGAATGCCCGAACGAGTACCACGACAGATCGCCCAGTACCCCTTCGAATCCTTCGAGACTGTCAAGTGAACGACTACCATCGCTCCAAGATCCGAACGGCTACGATGACATGAATATCTACGGAATGTTTACGACTAGACGATGAACTGCCAAGGCCGGCCACAACTCTTGTACCACTACTATCGCCAAGTACCACGATGACCGAAGCATAGTACCTCTACGTTTGCCATGTACATCGACCGTCACCGAAGACCCGTGTAGCACTAACACCAAGTTCCCCTACCGTCGCCCTCGGAAACATCGAATGCGTCAAGTCCTTCTCCGAGACGTGTACCACTACTTCCTCTATCGTCGCGAAAACGTCTAGTTCCTCTACTTTGCACCGACTCGTTCCACCTCGAAATGCACCCCTGGAAGGTATAACTACCGTACCAACGACCATGGACAAATGCATGTTGTATGTGATGTCCGCGTTTGCACCGTGTCCGGGTTGTCATTACACGTCTCCCCTCGTTTGCCATGCCGTCGACCCGTGGGAACCCGGTATCCGGGATCATCCCACCATCCTTGCGTGACTTGCTCCTGTCACACTTTCTTTTCATCGGCATCTCAGTCGAGTTACCGGAACCGGAATGTTGCCATGGCACCATTTCCGTTTCGTCCCCGTGGCACCCCTTTCTTTCTACCACGATGACAAATGCTTCATAAAATGCTCTTATCAACTTTTTCATAAATATTGCATAAAACTTGCACATGTCATCCGCATCATGATAACAACAATTAAAATGTTTAACATTGTTGCTACATTAAATTGCTAAATGCATATGGGGTTTTACCGGATTTGTTGATTGATGTTTCCGGCCTCATTTAAAATGCCTAACCGTGTTTTCTACTCATGTTTCACCTCTTGCCATGTTAACCAACATTTAATTTTGTTAAGTACCTAAACGAGAGAGAACTAAATAAGTCATGTGGTGTTTCGTCAATATGCAACTCGTTGCATATTGAGCTCCACTTAATTTGTAGTATTGTTTGTGCACTTTGCCATGCCATGCATATTTAAACCGGACATGCATCATACTTGGTTGTGCATCATGCCATGTTTATGTGATGGTTGTTTACTATGTTGTTTGCTTCTTTCCGGGTTACTTCTCGCGTTAGCTTCGGTTTTGTTCCGGAGTTGTGAGGATCCGTTCATCTACGTCCGTTTGTCTTCGTCATGGACTCGTTCTTCTTCCTTGCGGGATCTCAGGCAAGATGACCATACCCTCGAAATCACTTCTATCTTTGCTTGCTAGTTGCTTGCTCTTTTGCTATGCCGCGATACCTACCACTTGCTAGGTCATGCCTCCCATATTGCCATGTCAAGCCTCTAACCCATCTTGTCCTAGCAAACCGTTGTTTGGCTATGTTACCGCTTTGCTCAGCCCCTCTTATAGCGTTGCTAGTTGCAGGTGAAGATTGGAGTTTGTTCCTTGTCGGAGCATGTTTATTTGTTGGGATATAACAATATCTCTTATTTAATTAATGCATCTATATACTTGGTAAAGGGTGGAAGGCTCGGCCTTATGCCTGGTATTTTGTTCCACTCTTGCCGCCCTAGTTTCCGTCATACCGGTGTTATGTTCCTTGATTTTGCATTCCTTACGCAGTTGGGTTATAATGGACCCCTTGATAGTTCGCCTTGAATAAAACTCCTCCAGCAAGGCCCAACCTTGGTTTTACCATTTTCCACCTAAGCCTTTTTCCCTTGGGTTCTGCAGACTCAAGGGTCATATTTATTTTTAACCCCCGGGCCAGTGCTCCTCTGAGTGTTGGTCCAAACTAGAGCCCTTTGCAGCGCCCCCTCGGGGAAACTCGAGGTTTTGTTTTAGTTGTACGGAGCGCTCATCTGAGTGTGCCCTGAGAACGAGATATGTGCAGCTCCTATCGGGATTTGTCGGCACATTCGGGTGGCTTTGCTGGTTTAGTTTTACCATTGTCGAGATGTCTTGTAACCTGGATTCCTAGTCTGATCGGGCCGTCCTGGGAGAAGGAATATCCTTCGTTGACCGTGAGAGCTTGTGATGGGCTAAGTTGGGACACCCCTGCAGGGTTTTGAACTTTCGAAAGCCGTTCCCGCAGTTATGGGCAGACGGGAATTTGTTAATGTCCGGCTGTAGAAAACTTGACACTTTACTTAATTAAAATGCATCAACCGCGTGTGTAGGCGTGATGGTCTCTTTAAGGCGGAGTCCGGGAAGTGGACACGGCGTTGGAGTTATGCTTGACGTAGGTTGTTCTAGGATCACTTCTTGATCATAATTTCTCGACTGTGCCTTGCCTTCTCTTCTCGCTCTCTTTTGCGTAAGTTAGCCACCATATATGCTAGTGCTTGCTGCAGCTCCACCTCACATACCTTTTACCTACCCATAAGCTTAAATAGTCTTGATAGCGAGGGTGTGAGATTGCTGAGTCCCCGTGAATCACAGATACTTCCAAAACCAACTTGCAGGTGCCGATAGCAGGTGATGCAACCAAGCTCAAGGAGGAGCTCGATGAAGTTCGTGTCTGTTATGTTATTTTGTTTTCCAGTTGATCAGTAGTGGAGCCCAGTTGGGGCGATCGGCGATCTGTAGCATTAGGGGTAGTCTTCTTTTATTTTGGTTCCGTAGTCGGACCTTGATTGTATCTGGATGATGTAATGTTATATTCATGTATTGTGTGAAGTGGCGATTGTAAGCCAACTATGTATCTCTTTCCTTATTCAGTACATGGGATGTGTAAAGATTACCCCTCTTGCGACATTGCTTACAATGCGGTTATGCCTCTAAGTCGTGCTTCGACACGTGGGAGATATAGCCGCATCATGGGTGTTACACCTCCCCAGAGTGGAAGTGGACCGAAGCAAAGAACTGGGCCACCAGCTCGGGGTCATAGTCCAGGTGAAAGGAAATCACATCCTTGATGGTAAACTACTCCACGAGATCCAAGGCCTCACCAAAGTAGTGACGATGCTTATCCTCCCTCATGTGATGCATGTCGATCCAGTGCACATCCACATACAGATTCTTCTTGGCCTTGATCACATCCAAGTAAATGAGATTCTGCTGCTTGGTCCAGAACAGTTCATTCCCTCTGAAGTTTGCGCGAGGATGCGCATAAGGATTGATCTTCCTGAGAGAGATAAACTCAGCAAGAGGTATCTCATCCATGTCCTTTGACGGTTCCTTGACCTTGCTAGTAGTGGTCTTGACATTGCGCTTGGGGGCATTGGAGCCTTCTGGAACATCCTCTTGGTTGCGCAGACGCTTGGAACTCGTGTCACGGCTTGGATTGGAATGACGAGTAGGGACACCGGAGCCACCACCTGAGACACACACAAAACACAAACACACACGAGAAGCGAGAAGGGTCAAAACAAATACCACAGCAAAACACAAGAAACCAGTAGAAAATGCATATGGTAATTGCCATGAAGAGGATTTGACAGCAGTGGTAGTACGGCCTGGTCACGCGGTACTAAAATTTTAGTGCTCCTAGTTGCGGTAGTACCGCACGGTGGCATGGTAGTACCGGGGCTCGGAGCGGCAGTAGAGCTTTAGTACCGCGGCCCATGCGGTAGTACCGCTCCTGAGGAGCAGTAGTACCGTACGAGCGGTAGTACCGCACCTACTATGCGGTAGTACCGCACAACATCAGATCCGAACAAATGAATCTGAGAACAACCGCGACAATGAGGCGGTACTATGGTTGATCAAATCAACCACGGGACAACATATCAAATACACTTTCTACGCATCACTACTCTCCTACATCCTACTCTTGCAAAGATTTGGCCTAAGATCTCAAGAATAACACGCATCTCCCAAAACCCTAGAAGCGAAAGCACGAACAAAAGAGAGAGGGATTTGGGGAGAGACCTTGATCCATGGCAAGAGGAAGTGGTGGGGAACGATCCCACCGGTCGGAATCCGAGGAGAGCGGCCGGGGACAGAGATCCGGCGAGGGTCTCCGGCACCGTTCTTGAGCAGGAGAGAGAGAGAGAGGTTGTGCGGAGATAAAAGACGAATGGGTATGGGGGAGTTGGAACTCCCCCTGCCCATGTCTTAACCCCCATGCACCCTCGGCAACATGGTAGTACCGCACCTCATCGCGGTAGTACCGCTCGGGCGGAAGGCCGCACCGAAGCGGTAGTATCGCTCCCCCAAGCGGCAGTAAAAAATTACTGCCGCGCCGGGTGCGGAAGTACCGTGCACTCCACAAGCGGTAGTACCGTGGCAGGCCGCGGTAGTACTGTGAGCTCAAGAAGATGCAAGTTTCAAACAACAAAAAGAAAAAGGGCGACACAAGACAACTACAAGCGAACGAGACACCGCAAGAACACTCTCAGCACGAAGAAAGAGAGGCAAGAGACAACAAGGACCAACCACGAGACACAACCTCTCCAAGGTGAGGGCGGTGGCCAAAGCCACCTATGTTTGAGTCAATTGGTATGGCACCACAAAGATTTATCCTTGGGCCCATGACCAAAACTCGTCTTTGAAGCACAAGTGCCATCAAAAATGGCTAATGTGAAAGAGTTGATCAATTTACGCATAATG
>NC_041384.1:85596585-85618206 GCF_002162155.2 Triticum dicoccoides
GGGGGGAGGGAGAGTTCATTGAGAGAACAACACTCCCCCTATGTCCATGCCTACACCTAAACAAGATAACAAGTTGAGTATGGAGGGGTGTGCATGGGTTCAAGCAACATTGCTCGAATAAATGATATTTAGCTCATGCCTTAACTCGCAAAATCTTGCTTCATCCAAGGGCTTCGTGAAGATGTCTGCAAGGTTATCAAGAGTGTTAACATAGTTGAGTTCGATCTCCCCTCGCCTAATATGATCCTGGATGAAGTGATACCGGATCTCAATGTGCTTCGTCTTGAAGTGTTGCACCGGGTTGAGAGAAATCTTGATTGCACCTTCATTGTCACACCAAAGAGGCACTTTGTCACAAATGACACCGTAATCCTTTAAAGTTTGCCTCATCCATAAGAGTTGTGCACAACAACTACCGGCCGCCACATACTCTGCTTCGGTGGATGAGAGAGGCACACAACTTTGCTTCTTGGAAGACCAACTCACCAAAGAGCAACCGAGAAATTGGCACCCTCCGGAAGTGGACTCCCTATCCACTTTGTCTCCCGCCCAATCCGAGTCCGAATAACCTACAAACTTGAAGTTTGCTCCTCTTGGGTACCATAAGCCAAAGTTTGGGGTATGAGCCAAATATCGAAAGATTCTCTTGACCTCCATGAAGTGACTCTCCTTAGGTGCGGCTTGAAACCATGCACAAATTCCCACACTCAACATGATATCCGGTCTAGATGTACAAAGGTAAAGCAAGGAGCCAATCATGGAGCGATATACCTTTGATCCACCGCTTTACTATTGGGATCTATGTCAAGTTGGCATTTGATGGGCATAGGAGTGGACACCGGCTTGACATCACTTAGCTTGAATCTCTTGAGAATGTCTTGAGTGTATTTGGCTTGGTTGATGAAGGTTCCTTCTCTATGTTGCTTGACTTCGAATCCGAGAAAGAACTCCAACTCTCCCATCATGGACATCTTGAACTTGGAGGTCATGAGCGCGGAAAATTCCTCATTGAAAGCTTTGTTAGGGGAACCAAATATAATATCATCAACATATAGTTGGCACACAAACAACTCCCCTTTGACCTTCTTAGTAAAAAGACTGAGGTTGATTTTCCCAATTTCAAAACCACGGTCTTGCAACAACTCGGTAAGGTGGTCATACCACGCACGTGGGGCTTGCTTAAGGCCATAGAGTGCCTTATCGAGTAGATACACATGATCGGGAAAGTAGGGATCCTCGGACCCGGGGGTTTTCTTGACATATACCAACTCATTAATAGGACCATTAAGAAAAGCACTCTTCACATCCATTTGTTGTAACTTAAAGTTATGATGAGAAGCATATGCAATCAACATGCGAATGGATTCAAGGTGAGCAACGGGAGCAAAGGTTTCACCGTAGTCGATACCCTCGAATTGGGAGTAGCCTTGTGCTACCAAACGAGCCTTGTTGCGAATGATAATCCCATGAGCATCTTGCTTGTTCTTGAATATCCACTTGGTTCCAATGACATTATGGTTCCCCGTTGGCCTTGGCACCAATCTCCACACCTTGTTGTGCTCGAAGTTGTTGAGTTCTTCATGCATGGCATTGAGCCAATCTGGATCTTCGAGCGCCTCATAGACCTTCTGGGGTTCAACACAAGAGACAAACGCGTGATTTTCATAATAGTTTGCTAATTTCCTACGAGTGCTTACCCCCTTTCTTAAGCTTCCAAGCACATTTTTCATGAGATGATCTTTGGTGGAGAGCTTGGAAGCAATCTTGGCGGCACGACGCTCCAATTCCTTATCGGGGGTGAGTTGAGGAGCGGTGACTCGATCATCTTGAGCGCCATCTTGAGCTTGTTCTTGATCTTGAACTTGCTCTGAGGAGAGAACTTGACCTTGGGCATCACTTGATGTTACAACACCATCTTGAGATTGACCTTGCCCTTGGTCTTGTTCTTGAGGTTGAGGGCCTTCACTTTGTTCTTCGAAAGCGTGTGGGCCTTGGGTTGGTGATGGCTCCACTTGAGTGGAGCATTGTCCTTCTCCTTCGGCCACAAGGGGTTCCTCAATGGGTAGGATAAAACCAACACCCATTCTTCTTATGGGTTGGGGAGGAATTTCATCACCTACATCACAAGTGCCACTTTGCTCCACTTGGGAGCCATTATTCTCATCAAACTCCATGTTACATGTCTCCTCAATAAGTCCCGTGGACTTATTGAGGACACGATAAGCATGGGAGTTTGTAGCATAACCAACAAATATGCCCTCATGAGATCTAGCCTCAAATTTAGACAAACGAACACCTTTCTTGAGAATGAAACACTTACACCCGGAAGTACTTGAGGCTGGGCTTGTTCCCGGTGAGTATCTCATATGGAGTCTTGTTCAAGCCTTTGCGGAGGTACAGCCGATTTGATGCATGACACGCGGTGTTGATGGCTTCGGCCCAAAAGTTGTATGGAGACTTGAACTCCGCCATCATGATCCTTGCCGCATCCATCAACGTCCGGTTCTTCCTCTCCGCTACACCATTTTTTGAGGGGTGTATGGTGCACAATATTGATGCTTGATCCCCTCATCACTAAGAAACTTGATAACCCACAAGTATAGGGGATCACAACAGTTTTCGAGGGTAGAGTATTCAACAAAAATTTATTGATTCGACACAAGGGGAGCCAAAGAATATTCTCAAGTATTAGCGGCTGAGTTGTCAATTCAACCATACCTGGAAACTTAATATCTGCAGCAAAGTGCTTAGTAGCAAAGTAATATGATAGTAGTGGTAACGATAGCAAAAGTAACGGTAGCAAAAGTGAAGTTTTTGGTATTTTGTAGTGATGATAACAATATTAACGGAAAAGTAAATAGGCGAAGAAAAATATATGGAAAGCTCATAGGCAATGGATCAGTGATGGAGAATTATGCTGGATGTGGTTCATCATGTAATAGTCATAACATAGGGTGACACAGAACTAGCTCCAATTCATCAATGTAATGTAGGCATGTATTCCGAATATAGTCATACGTGTTTATGGAAAAGAACTTGCATGACATCTTTTGTCGTACCCTCCCGTGGTGGCAGGGTCCTAACGGAAACTAAGGGATATTAAGGCCTCCTTTTAATAGAGTACCGGACCAAAGCATTAACACATAGTGAATACATGAACTCCTCAAACTACGGTCATCACCGGGAGTGGTCCCGATTATT
The DNA here is from genome assembly GCF_002162155.2 of Triticum dicoccoides. Classification (NCBI taxonomy): domain Eukaryota; kingdom Viridiplantae; phylum Streptophyta; class Magnoliopsida; order Poales; family Poaceae; genus Triticum; species Triticum dicoccoides. Next base: position 85,599,787 of record NC_041384.1, read on the forward strand.
GTCACTTCGGGGTTGCCGGATCATAGCACATAGTAGGTGACTATAGGCTTGCAAGATAGGATCAAGAACTCACATATATTCATGAAAACATAATAGGTTTAGATCTGAAATCATGGCACTCAGGCCCTAGTGACAAGCATTAAGCATAGCAAAGTCATAGCAACATCAATCTTAGAACATAGTGGATACTAGGGATCAAACCCTAACAAAACTAACTCGATTACATGATAAATCTCATCCAACCCATCACCGTCTAGCAAGCCTACGATGGAATTACTCACGCATGGTGGTGAGCATCATGAAATTGGTGATTGAGGATGGTTGATGATGACGACGGTGATGGATTCCCCTCTCCGGAGCCCCTAACGGACTCCAGATCAGCCCTCCCGAGAGAGTTTAGGGCTTTGCGGCGGCTCCATATAGTAAAACGCGATGAATCTTTCTCTCTGATTTTTTTCTCCCCTAACACGAATATATGGAGTTGGATTTGAGGTCGGTGGAGCTCCAAGGGGCCCACGACGCAGGGGGCGCGCCCCCACCCTCGTGGCTAGGGTGTGGCCCCCTGGCCTTGATTCTTTGCCAGTATTTTTAATTATTTCCAAAAATAATCTCCGTGGAGTTTCAGGTCATTCCAAGAACTTTTGTTTCTGCACATAAATAACACCATGGCAATTCTGTTGAAAACAACGTCAGTCTGGGTTTGTTCCATTCAAATCATGCAAGTTAGAGTCCAAAACAAGGCAAAAGTGTTTGGAAATGTAGATACGATGGAGACGTATCAACTCCCCCAAGCTTAAACCTTTGCTTGTCCTCAAGCAATTCAGTTGACAAACTGAAAGTGATAAAGAAAAACTTTTACAAACTCTGTTTGCTCTTGTTGTTGTAAATATGTAAAGCCAGTATTCAAGTTTTCAGCAAAGATTATGAACTAACCATATTCACAATAACATTTAGGTCTCATGTTTACTCATATCGATGGCATAATCAACTAGCGAGCAATAATAATAAATCTCGGATGACAACACTTTCTCGAAACAATCATGATATGATATAACAAGATGGTATCTCGCTAGCCCTTTCTAAGACCGCAAAACATAAATGCAGAGCACCTTTAAAGATCAAGGACTGACTAGACATTGTAATTCATGGTAAATGGGATCCAGTCAAGTCATACTCAATGTAAACTAACAGTAATGAATGCAAATGACAGCGGTGCTCTCCAACTGGTGCTTTTTAATAAGAGGGTGATGACTCAACATAAAAGTAAATAGATAGGCCCTTCGCAGAGGGAAGCAGGGATTTGTAGAGGTGCGAGAGCTTGATTTTGAAATAGATATGAATAATATTTTGAGCGGCATACTTTCATTGTCAACATAACAACCACTATCTTCCATGCTACACACATTACAGGCGGTTCCCAAACAGAATGGTAAAGTTTATACTCCCCCTCCACCAACAAACATCAATCCATGGCTTGCTCGAAACAACGAGTGCCTCCAACTAACAACAGTCCCTGGGGATTTTTGTTTGCAGTTATTTTGAATTGATTTGCATAAAGCATGGGACTGGGCATCCCGGTGACCAACCAGTTTCTCGTGAGTGAGGAGCGGAGTCCACTCCTCTGGAGAATAACCCACCTAACATGGAAGATACGGACAGCCCTAGTTGATACATGAGCTATTCAAGCATACAAAACAGAATGTTTATTTGAAGGTTTAGAGTTTGGCACATACAAATTTACTTGGAATGGCAGGTAGATACCGTATATAGGTAGGTATGGTGGACTCATATGGAATAACTTTGGGGTTTATGGGATTGGATGCACAATCAGTATTCCCGCTTAGTACAGGTGAAGGCTAGAAAAAGATTGGGAAGCGACCAGCTAGAGAGCGACAACAGTCATGAACATGCATTAAAATTAATCAACACCGAATGCAAGCATGAGTAGGATATAATGTACCATGAACATAAATATCATAGAGGCTATGTTGATTTTGTTTCAACTACATGCGTGAACATGTGCCAAGTCAAGCCACTCGAATCATTCAAAAGAGGATACCACCCTATCATACCACATCACAACCATTTTAATAGCATGTTGGCACGCAAGGTAAAACATTATAAGCTCCTAGCTAATTAAGCATGGCATAAACAACTATAATCTCTAATTGTCATTGCAAACATGTTTATTTATAATAAGTTGAATCAGGAATGATGAACTAATCATATTTACAAAAACAAGAGAGGCCGAGTTCATACCAGCTTCTCCCATCTCAATCAGTCCATCATATATCGTCATAATTGCCTTTCACTTGCACGACCGAATGATGTGAATAATAATAACAGTGCACGTGCATTGGACTAAGCTGGAATCTGCGAGCATTCAATAAACAGGAGAAGACAAGGCAATATGGACTCTTTTGTCAGATTAACAATAATGCATATAAGAGCCACTTTAACAATTTAATTATGGTCTTCTCCTATCGACCCCCAAAGAAAATAAGAGAAATAAAACTATTTACACAGGAAAGCTCCCAACAAGCAAAATAAGAAAGGGAAATCTTTTTGAGTTTTCTTTTTAATTACTACTACAAGCATGGAAATTAAAACTAGCTAAAAGCTACAACTAATTTTTTTGGTTTTTATTAAGGTTTATTAAACACACAAGAAGAAAGCATAAAAAGAAATAAACTAGCATGGATATTACAATGAAAAAGTATGAGCACGACATCTAGAAATGAGTGTGTGAACATGAATGTAATGTCGGTGAGAAATACGTACTCCCCCAAGTTTAGGCTTTTGGCCTAAGTTGGTCTATTGCCACGGATGGCCTGGCGGATATCCAAAGTTGTAGTTGGGATCGTACTGTGATGGATACTCAGATTGCCACTGGCTGGCAATCACCTCCGGATCCCACTGGTAATTAGACTGTCGTGGAGGATCAAATTGTGGTTCCTACTTTGGCTCTGCAGCTGATGTAGGGTTCCGGTAGGCGTGAATGGTCTCCAACGGAACAAGGTACTTGCGTGTAGATAAATCAAACAAGGAAGGAACAGGCAGGGTAATAGTCTCAGGATGATGTTTATCAAAGAACAATTTGTATTTAAGCTCATTTTCCCTATTCTTAACAATAAAATCATGTGCTACCATACTCTTATAATCTAAATAAACAGTAGGCAGCAATTTTTCTTCCTTTTCATAGTGCCTAATAGGTATGTTATAGTATGCAGCAAGGCGTGAAGCATAGACACCTCCAAAGACGGGGCCCTTTGTACGGTTCAGACTTAACCGTTTGGCAATAATACCGCCCATACTAACAGAGTCATCACGGAATAAACCATGGAACAAAATGATAATATTAGGAACACTAAGGTTTCCACAGTTTCTGCGACCAATTAAGCTACGACTAGCAAATATTGCAAAGTAGCGTAAAACAGGAAAATGTATGCTAGTGATTCTTGCATCGGAAACTTTCCTAGTTTCCCCTACGGTAATAGAGTCAATAAACCCGTCCACATCTCTACGATGTGGTTCCTCTAAGCTACCCTCGAAAGGTATTTTGCAAACCCTGCAAAATTCATATAGTGACATCTTCTTAACCACATCATATAAATGAACTCTACTAAAGGAGGTAATTCCCTAGGATAATAGTAGAAGTTTTGCACAAAAATATTGGTGAGTAAGAGATACTGTTTGCGTTGGTCTTGGAGGAAGTCGGTGAGGCCTGCATTCTTAGCCAATTCATAAAAATCATCATAAATCCCGGTTGCTCTCAAGAAATCATCGGAAGGCCATTCACACGGCCGAACCTCCGTGGTGCGAGGCAGATTATATTTGGGCCTCTCTGCTTCTTCATTTTGCTTTTGCTTCGAGCTTCGGCTCGATGAGCCCACAAAAATCTCTTCATTATTTTCTGAAAAATTCTAAAAATTTTAGTAACTTCAAATAAAAGTGAACCAAGCTCAACAAATTGATAGCAACTACTCCTACAAGTGCCTAGGACCTATATCATGCATTAGAACTACTTGGAACCATATAAATATGACATGCAATCTCAAGAACATGGTCACCTAGGCAGCACAAATTTGCAATGAATAAAGTACTAGAAGAAAAACTAATTGGACCAATGAAGGAGTCACATACCAAGGAACAATCCCCCAAAGCAGTTTTGTGAGAGATGCTTTTAGCAAGGAGATCAAAAATCGTAGCAAAATGAGCTAGAACTCGTGCTTGAGCTGGCTGGTGATTTTTTGGGAGGAAGAAGAAGTGTATGGGTGCAGGAATAAGTGGAGGGGAGCCACCATGGGCCCACGAGGCAGGGGGGTGCACCCAGGGGGTGGGCGTGCCCTGGACCCTCGTGTCTAGGTGCCAGCTCCCCCTGCTATGTTCTCAGTGTCAAATATTCTCAAATATTCCAGAAAAAATCATATTCAAATTTCAGGGCATTTGGAGAACTTTTATTTTTGCGGTATTTTTTATTGCATGGATAATTTAGAAAGTAGAAAGAAATTACTATTTTTGCTTTATTTAAACTAAATAACAGAAAGTAAAAAGAGGGTACAAAGAGTTGTGTTTTCTAAATTCATCCATCTCATGCTCATCAAAAGGAATCCACTAACGATGTTGATCAGGTCTTGTTAACAAACTCATTCCAAGTAACATGGAACCAGAGAATTTTCGAATAACACTAGGTTGCCTCAACGGGGATATGCACATCCCCAACAATAAGAATATCATATTTCTTATTGACAGTAGGAAGAGGAAATTCAAAACCTCCAAAAATAATCGATGGAATTTTTCCAATAGAATTGGTACTATGGACTTGAGGTTGTTTCCTCGGAAAGTGTACCGTATGCTCATTGCCATTAACATGAAAAGTGGCATTGACTTTGGTGCAATCAATAACAGCCCCTGCAGTATTCAAAAAGGGTCTTCCAAGAATAATATACATACTATCGTCCTTGGGAATATCAAGAATAACAAAGTCCGTTAAAATAGTAACATTTGCAACCACAACAGGCACATCCTCACAAATACCGACAGGTATAGCAGTTGATTTATCAGCCATTTGCAAAGATATTTCAGTAGGTGTCAACTTATTCAAATCAAGTCTACGATATAAAGAGAGAGGCATAACACTAACACCGGCTCCAAGATCACATAAAGCAGTTCTAACATAATTTCTTTTAATGGAGCATGGTATAGTGGGTACTCCTGGATCTCCAAGTTTCTTTGGTATTCCACCCTTAAAAGTGTAATTAGCAAGCATGGTGGAAATTTTAGCTTACGGTATCTTTCTTTTATTAGTAACAATATCTTTCATGTACTTAGCATAAGGATTCATTTTAAGCATATCAGTCAAACGCATACGCAAAAAGATAGGTCTAATCATTTCAGCAAAGTGCTCAAAATCCTCATCATCCTTTTTCTTGGATGGCTTAGGAGGAAAAGGCATGGGTTTCTGAACCCAAGGCTCTCTTTCCTAACCGTGTTTCCTAGCAACAAAGTCTCTTTTATCATAATGTTGATTCTTTTGATTGTGGGTTATCAAGATCAACAACAGGTTCAATTTCTACATCATTATCATTACTGGGTTGAGCATCAACATGAACATCATCATTAGGTTCATGTTCATTACCAGATTGTGTTTCAGCGTCAGAGATAGAAATATCATTGGGATTCTTAGGTGGTTCAGCAATAGGTTCACTAGAAGCATGCAAAGTCCTATCATTTTTCTTTTTCTTCCTTTTAGAAGGACTAGATGCATCAATATTATTTCTCTGAGAATCTTGCTCAATTCTCTTAGGACGGCCCTTAGGATACAAAGGTTCTTGAGTCATTTTACCACCTCTAGTCATAACTCTAACAACATTATCATTTTTTTACCATTTAATTCATTGAGCAAATCATTCTGAGCTTTAAGTACTTGTTCTACTTGAGTGGTAACCATAGAAGCATGTGTACTAATGAGTTTAAGTTCACCTTTAACTCTAGACATATAATCACCCAAGTGTTCAATCATATAAGCATTTTGTTTCAATTGTCTACCAAAATAAGCACTGAAGTCTTCTTGCTTAACCATAAAGTTATCAAACTCATCCAAACATTGGCTAGCAAACTTAGTAGGAGGGATTTCAGCTTTATCATATCTATAGAGAGAATTTACCTTTACTACCTGTGTCGGGTTATCAAAAACATGTATTTCTTCGATAGGTGATGGATTAAAACCATATATTTCTTCAACAGGCGGTAAATTAAGACCATGTATTTCTTCAATAGGAGGTAAATTCTTAACATCTTCAGCTTTAATGCCCTTTTATTTCATGGACTTCTTTGCCTCTTGCATATCTTCAGGACTGAGAAATAGAACACCCCTTTTCTTCGGAGTTGGTTTAGGAATAGGCTCAGGAGCTGGCTCAGGAAGTGTCCAATTATTTTCATTTGTCAACATATTATTTAATAGAATTTCAGCTTCATCCGGTGTTCTTTCCCTGAAAACAGAATCAACACAACTATCCAGGTGGTCTCTTGAAGCATCAGTTAGTCCATTATAAAAGATATCAAGTATTTCATTTTTCTTAAGAGGATGATCAGGCAAAGCATTAAGTAATTGGAGAAGCCTCACCCAAGCTTGTGGGAGACTCTCTTCTTTAATTTTCACAAAATTATATATATCCCTTAAGGCAGCTTGTTTCCTATGAGCAGGGAAATATTTAGCGGAGAAGTAATAAATCATATCCTGGGGACTACACACACAACCAGGATCAAGAGAATTAAACCATATCTTAGCATCACCCTTTAATGAGAATGGAAATATTTTAAGGATATAAAAGTAGCGAGTTCTCTCATCATTAGTGAACAGGGTGGCTATATCATTTAATTTAGTAAGATGTGCCACAACAGTTTCAGATTCATATCCATAAAAAGGATCAGATTCAACCAACGTAATTATTTCAGGATCAATAGAGAATTCATAATCCTTATCAGTAACAAAGATAGGTGAAGTAGCATAAGCAGGATCATATTTCATTCTAGCATTCAGTGTTTTTTGTTTAAGCTTAGCTAATAATTTCTTAAGATCACTTCTGTCATTGCATGCAAGAAAGTCTCTTTTAGTTTCTTCATCCATAACATAGCCCTCAGGCACAACAGGCAATTCATATTTATTAGGAGAGCCTTCATCATCACTTTCATCAATATTATCAGTTTCAATAATTTCATTCTCTCTAGCCCTAGCAAGTTGTTCATCAAGAAATTCACCAAGTGGCACAGTAGTATCAAGCATAGAAGTAGTTTCATCATAAGTATCATGCATAGCAGAAGTGGCATGATCGATAATATGCGACATATCAAAATTAATAGCAGAAGCAGGTTTAGGTGTCGCAAGCTTACTCAAAACAGAAGGTGAATCAAGTGCAGAGCTAGATGGCAGTTCCTTACCTCCCCTCGTAGTTGAGGGATAATTTTTTGTTTTCGCGTCTTTCAAGTTCTTCATAATGACCAGCAGATATAAATCCCAAGTGACTCAAAGAATAGAGCTATGCTCGCCAGCAACAGCGCCAGAAAATAGTCTTGATAACCCACAAGTATAGGGGATCGCAACAGTTTTCGAGGGTAGAGTATTCAACCCAAATTTATTGATTCGACACAAGGGGAGCCAAAGAATATTCTCAAGTATTAGCAGTTGAGTTGTCAATTCAACCACACCTGGACACTTAATATCTACAGCAAAGTGTTTAGTAGCAAAGTAATATGATAGTAGTGGTAACGATAGCAAAAGTAATGGTAACAAAATTAATGTTTTTGGTATTTTGTAGTGATGATAACAATAGCAACGGAAAAGTAAATAGGCGAAGAAAAATATATGGAAAGCTCGTAGGCAATGGATTAGTGATGGAGAATTATGCTGGATGTGGCTCATCATGTAACAGTCATAACATAGGGTGACACAGAACTAGCTCCAATTCATAAATGTAATGTAGGCATGTATCCCGAATATAGTCATATGTGCTTATGGAAAAGAACTTGCATGACATCTTTTGTCCTACCGTCCCGTGGCAGCGGGGTCCGAATGGAAACTAAGGGATATTAAGGCCTCCTTTTAATAGAGTAGCAGACCAAAGCATTAACACATAGTGAAAACATGAACTCCTCAAACTACGGTCATCACCGGGAGTGGTCCCGGTTATTGTCACTTCAGGGTTGCCGGATCATAACACATAGTAGGTGACTATAGACTTGCAAGATAGGAGCAAGAACTCACATATATTCATGAAAACATAATAGGTTCAGATCTGAAATCATGGCACTCGGGCCCTAGTGACAATCATTAAGCATATCAAAGTTATAGCAACATCAATCTCAGAACATAGTGGATACTAGGGATCAAACCCTAACAAAACTAACTCGATTACATGATAAATCTCATCCAACCCATCACGTCCAGCAAGCCCATGATGGAATTACTCATGCACGGCGGTGAGCATCATGAAATTGGTGAAGGAGGATGGTTGATGATGACGACGGCGACGGATTCCCCTCTCCGGAGCCCCGAACGGACTCCAGATCAGCCCTCCCGAGAGAGTTTAGGGCTTGGCGGCGGCTCCGTATCGTAAAACGCGATGAATCTTTCTCTCTGATTTTTTTCTCCCCGAACACGAATATATGGAGTTGGAGTTGAGGTTGGTGGAGCTCCAGGGGGCCCACGAGGCAGGGGGCGCGCCTAGGGGGGGCAGGCGCGCCCCCCACCCTCGTGGCTAGGGTGTGGACCCCTGGCCTTGATTCTTTGCCAGTATTTTGTATTATTTCCAAAAATAATCTCCGTGGAGTTTTAGGTCATTCCGAGAACTTTTGTTTCTGCACATAAATAACACCATGGCAATTCTGCTGAAAACAGCTTCAGTCCGGGTTAGTTCCATTCAAATCATGCAAGTTAGAGTCCAAAACAAGGGCAAAAGTGTTTGGAAAAGTAGATACGACGGAGACGAAACAAAACTCATCCAAGGTGTAGTTCTTGAACTCGGTGCTGTTGTCACTTCTTATTGTCAAGATCTTTGCATTGTGTCGACGTTGAGCTTCATTTGCAAAGTCAATGACGGTTTGTTGGGTCTCACTCTTCCTCTTGAATAAATATACCCAAGTGTATCTTGAATGTTCATCCACAATCATCAAGTAATACTTCCTACCCCCAAGACTGTCAAAAGATGGAGGCCCAAAGAGATCCATGTGAAGGAGCTCCAATGGCCTTTTCGAGTAAATGATAGTCGTGGGAGGGTGAGCCTTTTCGTGTAGCTTTCCTTCTATACAAGCACTGCAAGCACGATCTTTGGCAAAAGTAACATCTGTTAGTCCACGGACATGGTCCCCCTTGAGAAGACTTTGCAAAGATCTCATATTGACATGGGCTAGACCGCGATACCAAAGCCATCCCATGTCAACTTTAGCCATTAGGCATGTCGCGGTCTTAGTGAGTCGCTTCGAAAAGTTAATCACATAGAGACCATTTTCGACATGCCCAACACAGGCTACTTTAATAGTCTTGCTCCACAAGAGGGCCACGGTATCAACATCAAAGAAGGTGGCGAAACCCATGGGTGCTAGTTGACGAACGGAAAGTAAATTGTATGCAAGGGACTCAACAAGCATGACCTTCTCGATAATGAGAAATGACAACCTTGCCGAGTCCCAATACCTTAGAGGACGAGGCGTCACCCCACTCGACGTTGGTGGGCATGGATGGAATCTTTTGCAAGTCCACCACCAAGTCCTTGTTTCCGGTCATATGATTAGTAGCTCCACTATCGAGCAACCATGATCCCCCACCGGAAGCAAACACCTACAAGAGATCAATGCTTGGTTTTAGGTACCCATTTTGTAATGGGTCCTTTGATGTTAGTAACAAGGGTCTTAGGAACCCAAATAGAACATTCAATGTACTCATAAGGAGAACCAACAAATTTGGCATAAACATGCCCATCACTAGCAGGACACAACACATAAGAAGGGTTAAAGTCGCCGGCTTTGTTGGGAAGGGAAGTGATACGTCTCCAACGTATAATCACTTCCCCAACGTATCTATAATTTTTGATTGCTCCATGCTATATTATCTACTGTTTTGGATGTTTATGGGCTTTATTATACACTATTATATCATTTTTGGGACTAACCTATTAACCCAGAGCCCAGTGCCAGTTTCTGTTTTTACCTTGTTTTAGATTGACCCGACACTAGCACGACACAACACACAAGAAAAGGAAAACCAAACGGAGTCCAATTGACCCAAAACTTCACGGAACTTATTTTTGGATCAGAAGAAGCCCAGAAGACTTGGAGTGCACGTCAGGGGATCTACGAGGAAGCCACGAGGCAGGGGGGCATGCCCACCCCCTGGGCGCGCCCTCCACCCTCATGGGCCCCTCGTGGCCCCCATGACATACTTCTTCTGCCTATATATCTCCATATACCATAAAACATCCGGGAGCACAATAGATCGGGAGTGCCGCCGCCAGAAGCCTCTATAGCCACTGAAAGCCAATCTAGACCCGTTCCGGCACCCTGCCGGAGGGGGGAATCCCTCTCCGGTGGCCATGTTCATCATCCCGGTGCTCTCCATGACGAGGAGGGAGTAGTTCTCCCTAGGGGCTGAGGGTATGTACCAGTAGCTATGTGTTTGATCTCTCTCTCTCTCGTGTTCTTGAGGTGATACGATCTTGATGTATCGCGAGCTTTGCTATTATAGTTGGATCCTATGATGTTTTCTCCCCCCTCTACTCTCTTGTAATGGATTGAGTTTCCCCTTTGAAGTTATCTTATCGGATTGAGTCTTTATAGATCTGAGAACACTTGATGTATGTCTTGCCGTGTGTATCTGTGGTGACAATGGGATACCACGTGATTCACTTGATGTATGTTTTGGTGATCAATTTGCGGGTTCCGCCCATGAACCTATGCATAGGGGTTGGCACACGTTTTCGTCGTGATTCTCCGGTAGAAACTTTGGGGCACTCTTTGAGGTTCTATGTGTTGGTTGAATAGATGAATCTAAGATTGTGTGATGCATATCGTATAATCATACCCATGGATACTTGAGGTGACATTGGAGTATCTAGGTGACATTAGGGTTTTGGTTGATTTGTGTCTTAAGGTGTTATTCTAGTACGAACTCTAGGGCTGTTTGTGACACTTATAGGAATAGCTCAACGGATTGATTGGAAAGAATAACTTTGAGGTGGTTTCGTACCCTACCATAATCTCTTCGTTCGTTATCCGCTATTAGTGACTTTGGAGTGACTCTTTGTTGCATGTTGAGGGATAGTTATGTGATCCAATTATGTTATTATTGTTGAGAGGACTTGCACTAGTGAAAGTATGAACCCTAGGCCTTGTTTCCTATCATTGCAATACCGTTTATGCTCACTTTTATCATTAGTTACCTTGCTATTTTTATATTTTCAGATTGCAAAAACCATTATCTACTATCCATATACCACTTGTTTCACCATCTCTTCGTCGAACTAGTGCACCTATACAATTTATCATTGTATTGGGTGTGTTGGGGACACAAGAGACTCTTTGTTATTTGGTTGCAGGGTTGCTTGAGAGAGACCATGTTCATCCTATGCCTCCTACGGATTGATAAACCTTAGGTCATCCACTTGAGGGAAATTTGCTACTGTCTTACAAACCTCTGACTTGGAGGCCCAACAACGTCTACAAGAAGAAGGTTGTGTAGTAGACATCAAGCTCTTTTGTGGTGCCATTGCCGGGGAGGTTAGCGCTTGAAGGCATATCTTTAGATTTTGCAATCGAGTCTTTTAGTTTCTTGTTTTATCACTAGTTTAGTTTATAAAAGAAAACTATAGAAAAATGGAATTGAGTTTGTCTCATACGCTTCATCTTTTTAATATCTTTCGTGAGTATGATGGAAAGGAAAATTGTGCCAAAGTGTTAGAAGAAGAATGCACTAAAATGTTTGGCACTAAATATTTGAATGATGAGCATGATTGCAATGTTGTTTGTATGAATTCCTTGAATATCCATGATGCTAATGATATGCAAAGCCACAAGCTTGGGGAAGCTATGTTTGATGAAGATGATATTTTTTGTACCCCAAGTTTTGATGAGCAAATTTATTATGATGAAAGCATGCCTCCTATTTATGATGATTATATTGATGAAAGTGGATTTGGAGAGGTCATGACTTTATTTAGTAATGATTCCACTATTCCGGAAGAGGTTCCAATTGATTATGAGAACAAAGTTGCTATCTATGATGATTACTGTGACGACTTGTATGCTATAAAGAATAATGATATCCATGAAACTTGTCATCATGATTTTAGTTTTCAATTGGATTATGCCTTACATGATAATTATTTTGTTGAGTTTGCTCCCACTACTATTCATGAGAAGAAATTTGCTTATGTGGAGAGTAATAAAAATTCTATGCTTGTAGATCATGAAAAGAATACTTTATGTGATAGTTATATTGTTGAATTCATTCATGATGCTACTGAAAATTATTATGAGGGAGGAACATATGCTTGTAGGAATTGCAATAATTTCAAGTTTCCTCTCTATGTGCTTAAAGTTTTAAAGTTATGCTTGTTCTGCCTTCCTATGCTAGTTGGTTATTGTTCCCACAAGTTGTTTGCTCAAAAAATCCCTATGCATAGGAAGTGGGTTATACTTAAATGTATTAGAAATATTCTTCATGATGCTCTCTTTATGTTTCAATTCTTATCTTTTATGTGAGCATCATTGAAATCATCATGCCTAGCTAGGGGCGTTAAACGATAGCGCTTTTTGGGAGGCAACCCAATTTTATTTTTGTTCCTTGCTTTTTGGTCCTGTTTAGTAATAAATAATTCATCTAGACTCTGTTTAGATGTGGTTTTATGCTTTTAATTAGTGTTTGTGCCAAGTAGAACCTTTGGGAAGACTTGGGGAAAGTCTTCTTGATCTTGCTGTAAAAAACAGAAACTTTAGCGCTCACGAGAATTGCTGCCATTTTTGTTTGGAGAGTGCTATTTAGTTAATTCTTTTTGGAGATGATTAATAGATAAATTTCTCACGTCCAGCAATTTATTTGAGAATTTTATGAGTTCCAGAAGTATGCGTTAGCTACAGATTACTACAGACTGTTCTGTTTTTGACAGATTCTGTTTTTCGTGTGTTGTTTGCTTATTTTAATGAATCTATGGCTAGTAAAAGAGTTTATAAAACATAGAGAAGTTAGAATACAGTAGGTTTAACACAAATATAAATAAAGAATTAGTTCATTACAGTACCTTGAAGTGGTGTTTTATTTTCTTATACTAACGGAGCTTACGAGTTTTCTACTTTAAGTTTTGTGTTGTGAAGTTTTCAAGTTTTGGGTAAAGATTCGATGGACTATGGAATAAGGAGTGGAAAGAGCCTAAGCTTGGGGATGCCCAAGGCACCCCAAGGTAATATTCAAGGACAACCAAAAGCCTAAGCTTGGGGATGCCCCGGAAGGCATCCCCTCTTTCATCTTTGTTCATCGGTAACTTTACTTGGAGCTATATTTTTATTCGCCACATGATATGTGTTTTGCTTGGAGCGTCATTTTATTTAGTTTTGCTTGCTGTTTGAATAAAATACCAAGATCTGAAATTATTAAATGTTAGAGAGTCTTCACATAGTTGCATAATTATTCGACTACTCATTGATCTTCACTTATATCTTTCGGAGTAGTCTGTCATTTGCTCTAGTGCTTCACTTATATCCTTTTAGAGCACGGTGGTGGTTTTATTTTATAGAAATAGATGAACTCTCACACTTCACTTATGTTATTTTGAGAGTCTTTAATAGCATGGTAATTTTCTTAAATAATCCTAATATGCTAGGTATTCAAGAGTAGTAAAAACTTTCATATAGAGTATTGAATACTAAGAGAAGTTTGATGCTTGATAATTGTTTTGAGGTATGGAGGTAATAATATCAAAGTCGTGCTAGTTGAGTAGTTGTGAATTTGAGAAATGCCTGTGTTGAAGTTTGCAAGTCCCGTAGCATGCACGTATGGTAAACATTGTGTAACAAATTTGAAACATGAGGTGTTATTTGATTGTCCTCCTTATGAGTGGCGGTCGGGGACGAGCGATGGTCTTCTCCTACCAATCTATCCCCCTAGGAGCATGCGTGTAATGCTTGGTTTTTGATGACTTGTAGATTTTTGCAGTAAGTATGTGAGTTCTTTATGACTAATGTTGAGTCCATGGATTATACGCACTCTCACCCTTCCATCATTGCTAGCCTCTTCGGTACCATGCATTGCCCTTTCTCACATTGAGAGTTGGTGCAAACTTCGCCGGTGCATCCAAACCCCGTGATATGATACACTCTATCACACATAAACCTCCTTATATCTTCCTCAGAACAGCCACCATACCTACCTATTATGGCATTTCCATAGCCATTCCGAGATATATTGCCATGCAACTTTCCACCGTTCCGTTTATTATGACACGCATCATCATTGTCATATTTCTTTGCATGATCATGTAGTTGACATCGTATTTGTGGAAAAGCCACCGTTCATAATTTTTCATACATGTCGCTCTTGATTCATCGCAATCCCGGTACACCGCCGGAGGCATTCATATAGAGTCATACTTTGTTCTAGTATCGAGTTGTAATCATTGAGTTGTAAATAAATAGAAGTGTGATGATTATCATTTTCTAGAGCATTGTCCCAAGTGAGGAAAAAAGAGAAAGGTCAAAAAAAAGAGAAGGCCCCAAAAAAGAAGGGAGATAAAGGCCATAAAAAAGAGAGAAGGCCCAAAAAATGAGAGAAAAAGAGAGAAGGGACAATGCTACTATCCTTTGCCACACTTGTGCTTCAAAGTAGCACCATAATCCTCATGATAGAAAGTCTCTTGTTTTGTCACTTTCATATACTAGTGGGAATTTTTCATTATAGAACTTGGCTTGTATATTCCAACAATGGGCCTCCTCAAGTGCCCTAAGTCTTCGTGAGCAAGCAAGTTGGATGCACACCCACTTAGTTTCTTTTGTTGAGCTTTCATACATTTATAGCTCTATTGCATCCGTTGCATGGAAATCCCTACTCCTTGCATTAACATCAATCAGTGGGCATCTTCATAGCCCATTGATTAGCCTCGTTGATGTGAGACTTTGTCCTTTTTGTCTTCTCCACATAACCCCCCTCATCATATTCTATTCCACCCATAGTGCTATGTCCATGGCTCGCGCTCATATATTGCGTGAAAGTTTATAGGTTTGAGATTACTAAAGTATGAAACAATTGCTTGGCTTGTCATCGGGGTTGTGCATGATGAGAGCAGTCTTGTGTGACGAAAATGGAGCATGACTAAACTATATGATTTTGTAGGGATGAACTTTCTTTGGCCATGTTATTTTGATAAGACATAATTGCTTAGTTTTTTTTGATGCCAATATGAACTTTTATCTTGAATCTTTCGGATTTGAATATTCATGCCACAATTAAGAAGAATTACATTGAAATTATGCCAAGTAGCACTCCGCATAAAAATTCTATTTTTATCATTTACCTACTCGAGGACGAGTAGGAATTAAGCTTGGGGATGCTGATATGTCTCCAACGTATCTATAATTTTTGATTGCTCCATGCTATATTATCTACTGTTTTGGATGTTTATGGGCTTTATTATACACTTTTATATCATTTTTGGGACTAACCTATTAACCCAGAGCGCAGTGCCAGTTTCAGTTTTTACCTTGTTTTAGAATATCGCAGAAAAGGAAAACCAAACGGAGTCCAATTGACCCGAAACTGCACGGAACTTATTTTTGGATCAGAAGAAGCCCAGAAGACTTGGAGTGCACGTCAGGGGATCTACGAGGAAGCCACGAGGCAGGGGGGCGCCCACCCCCTGGGCGCGCCCTCCACCCTCGTGGGCCCCTCGTGCCCCCCCTAACGTACTTGTTCCGCCTATATATCTCCCTATACCCTAAAAACATCCGGGAGCACAATAGATCAGGAGTTCCGCCGCCAGAAGCCTCCGTAGCCACCGAAAGCCAATCTAGACCCGTTCCGGCACCCTGCCGGAGGGGGAAATCCCTCTCCGGTGGCCATCTTCATCATCCCGATGCTCTCCATGACGAGGAGGGAGTAGTTCTCCCTCGGGGCTGAGGGTATGTACCAGTAGCTATGTGTTTGATCTCTCTCTCTCTCTCTCGTGTTCTTGAGGTGATACGATCTTGATGTATCGCGAGCTTTGCTATTATAGTTGGATCCTATGATGTTTTCTCCCCCCTCTACTCTCTTGTAATGGATTGAGTTTCCCCTTTGAAGTTATCTTATCGGATTGAGTCTTTATAGATTTGAGAACACTTGATGTATGTCTTGCCGTGCGTATCTATGGTGACAATGGGATACCACGTGATTCACTTGATGTATGTTTTGGTGATCAACTTGTGGGTTCCGCCCATGAACCTATGCATAGGGGTTGGCACACGTTTTCGTCGTGATTCTCCGGTAGAAACTTTGGGGCACTCTTTGAGGTTCTATGTGTTGGTTGAATAGATGAATCTGAGATTGTGTGATGCATATCATATAATCATACCCATGGATACTTGAGGTGACATTGGAGTATCTAGGTGACATTAGGGTTTTGGTTGATTTGTGTCTTAAGGTGTTATTCTAGTACGAACTCTAGGGCTGTTTGTGACACTTATAGGAATAGCCCAACGGATTGATTGGAAAGAATAACTTTGAGGTGGTTTCGTACCCTACCATAATCTCTTCGTTCGTTCTCCGCTATTAGCGACTTTGGAGTGACTCTTTGTTGCATGTTGAGGGATAGTTATGTGATCCAATTATGTTATTATTGTTGAGAGGACTTGCACTAGTGAAAGTATGAACCCTAGGCCTTGTTTCCTATCATTGCAATACCGTTTACGCTCACTTTTATCATTAGTTACCTTGCTGTTTTTATATTTTCAGATTACAAAAACCATTATCTACTATCCATATACCACTTGTTTCACCATCTCTTCGTCGAACTAGTGCACCTATAAAATTTATCATTGTATTGGGTGTGTTGGGGACACCAAAGGCTCTTTGTTATTTGGTTGCAGGGTTGCTTGAGAGAGACCATCTTCATCCTACGCCTCCTACAGATTGATAAACCTTAGGTCATCCACTTGAGGGAAATTTGCTACTGTCCTACAAACCTCTGCACTTGGAGGCCCAACAACGTCTACAAGAAGAAGGTTGTGTAGTAGACATCAGGAAGCGTTGCGCTTCTTGGCATCACTACCCCTCACGGTGTTCTTCTCCTTCTCCTTAGTAGCACCCTCTCCCTCCTTCACAATGGTTTGCTTGAGAGGAGGAGGTCGTTTGGCCTTGTCATTCTTCTTCTTGTTCTTGGACTTGGGCACGTACCCAATCCCTTCCTTGGCCACAACTTCCTTTTGGTTGCTCAAAAGGTCGTTTAAGTTCTTCTCGCCTTGTATGCAAGACACAAGACCTTTCTCAAGTTGCACCTTCAACTTAGCATTCTCCTCAACAAGATGCACATGCTCACAACATGGGTTAGTAGCATTTGCATTATCAATTAACATCATACGAGGAAAAGTGGCTTTCTCCTTGGTTAGCTTTACTTGAAGTTGATCATGAGACTCTTTGAGGCTAGCATGAGCACCCTTCAAGACCTTGTGAGCCTTGTCAAGTAAGTCAAACTCCTCTTTGAGTCTAGCAAGATCAACTCCAATCTTGTCCTTCTCGGAGTTTAGCACACGAGAAACAACAAGAGCATGGTCAAAATCTTTCTTTAACTTAGCGTGATCAACGTTATGTGACTCCTCAAGAGCCAAACGAAGACCACGCTCTTCCTCAAGAGCATTGGAAAGATCTGAAATCTCATTGGCATAGTCACGACTATGCCCCTCTATCTTGGAGGCAGTATCTTCGTGAGCCTTGATCATGTCACACTACAAAAAAAAGACACATCCGTGACATTTTGGGCCAAACGAATTTTTTTTCTGTCATACATATGACACTTCTATGATGATAATTGTGACAAACCCCGGTATCATCATAGATGTGGTGGGTTCATACTTCTATGACAAAAAATCATGACAGAAAATGGGCTTTTCATCCTGGGCGGGCCGGAGACGCAGCTGCATGACATTCTTTGGGCTGTCCAAGACGGAAAAAACCGTGCGAGGGCGAGGAAAATTTCGGGGAGTTCCCGGTTACGGTGGGAGGTCGGGGGCCGAGCGATGCGCGTTTCTCTCGTACACGTACGCGCGTGTGTGCGAGGCGTTGGCTCTAACTGAACCCGAGCGAGGCGTTGGGCTCTAACTGAACCCGAGCGATTACACTGCAGGCTACGCGTTACTGAACCCGAGCGATCGATCGATGGTTGTTAACTGAACCTGATCGAGCGATTC
>NC_041384.1:85618612-85625648 GCF_002162155.2 Triticum dicoccoides
TTGGATGAACAGTTCCCGGTGGGGTGGATGAACAGGACCCCGTGGTGTTGCCTCTGGATGAACAGGACCCCGATCGATCGAGCCGGTTGGGGCTGGATGAACAGGACCCCGTGGAAGGCTGGATGAACAGGACGACCCCGTGGAGGGCAGGATGAACAGTAGCCCGTGGAGGGATGGTTGAACAGGAGCCCGTGGAGAGGGCTGGTTGAACAGTAGCCGGTGGGAGCGGGGTGGAGGCTGGATGAACAGGAGCCCGTGGATGAACAGTCGCAGGTGGAGGCTGGAGGAGGTCGATGGTGGATGAACAGTAGCTCGTGGAGGCTGGAGGGGGTCGACGATGGAGATGAACAGTATCCCCTGTAGTCCCGTTTTGCGGTATGCCACACCCCTCTCGATGAACAGGACACCCGTTTCGACCGTAGCGCTCCAACACAAGTCCATTTCGTCCGTTTTGCGGTACGCCACACCCCTCCCGATCAACAGGACCCCCGTTTCGACCGTAGGAGGTGTTGGGGAACGTAGTAATTTCAAAAATTTCCTACGCACACACAAGATCATGGTGATGCATAGCAACGAGAGGGGAGAGTGTGATCTACGTACCCTTGTAGACCGACAGCGGAAGCGTTAGCACAACGCGGTTGATGTTGTCGTACGTCTTCACGGCCCGACCAATCAAGCACCGAAACTACGGCACCCCCGAGTTCTAGCACATGTTCAGCTCGATGACGATCCCCGGACTCCGATCCAGCAAAGTGTCGGGGAAGAGTTCCGTCAGCACGATGGCGTGGTGACGATCTTGATGTACTACCATCGCAGGGCTTCGCCTAAGCACCGCTACAATATTATCGAGGATTATGGTGGAAGGGGGCACCGCACACGGCTAAGAATATGATCACGCGGATCAACTTGTGTCTCAAGAGGTGCCCTCCTGCCCCCGTATATAAAGGAGCAAGGGAGGAGGAGGCCGGGCCTAGGAGGGGGCGCGCCAAGTGTGGAGTCCTACTAGGACTCCCTAGTCCTAGTAGGATTCCACCTCCCATATGGAATAGGAAAAGAGGAAGGGAAAAGGAGAAGGAAGGAAGGGGGCGCCCCCCTTCCCTAGTCCAATTCAGACCAGACCAAGGGGAGGGGTGCAGCCACCCTTGAGGCCCTTTTTCTTCTTTCCCGTATGGCCCAATAAGGCCCAATACGTATTCCCGTAACTCTCCGGTACTCCGAAAAATTCCCGAATCACTCGGAACCTTTCCGATGTCCGAATATAGTCGTCCAATATATTGATCTTTACATGTCGACCATTTCGAGACCCCTCATCATGTCCCCGATCTCATCCGGGACTCCGAACTCCTTCGGTACATCAAAACTCATAAACTCATAATATAACTGTCATTGAAACCATAAGCGTGCGGACCCTACGGGTTCGAGAACAATGTAGACATGACCGAGACACGTCTCCAGTCAATAACCAATAGCGGAACCTGGATGCTCATATTGGCTCCCACATATTCTACGAAGATCTTTATCAGTCAGAACGCATAACAACATACGTTGTTCCCTTTGTCATCGGTATGTTACTTGCCCGATATTCGATCGTCGGTATCTTAATACCTAGTTCAATCTCGTTACCGGCAAGTCTCTTTACTCATTCCGTAATACATCATCTCACAACTAACTCATTAGTTGCAATGCTTGCAATGCTTATGTGATGTGCATTATCGAGAGGGCCCAGAGATACATCTCCGACAATCGGAGTGACAAATCCTAATCTCGAAATACGCCAACCCAACATGTACCTTTGGAGACACCTGTAGAGCTCCTTTATAATCACCCAGTTACGTTGGTGACGTTTGGTAGCACACAAAGTGTTCCTCCGACAAACGGGAGTTGCATAATCTCATAGTCATAGGAACATGTATAAGTCATGAAGAAAGCAATAGCAACATACTAAACGATCGGGTGCTAAGCTAATGGAATGGGTCATGTCAATCACATCATTCTCCTAATGATGTGATCCCGTTAATCAAATAACAACTCTTTTGTTTATGGTTAGGAAACATAACCATCTTCGATTAACGAGCTAGTCAAGTAGAGGCATACTAGTGACACTCTGTTTGTCTATGTATTCACACATGTATTATGTTTCCGGTTAATACAATTCTAGCATGAATAATAAACATTTATAATGATATAAGGAAATAAATAATAACTTTATTATTGCCTCTAGGGCATATTTCCTTCAGTCTCCCACTTGCACTAGAGTCAATAATCTAGTTCACATCGCCATGTGATTCAACACTAAGAGTTCACATCACCATGTGATTAACACCCATAGTTCACATCGCCATGTGACCTATACCCAAAGGGTTTACTAGAGTCAATAATCTAGTTCACATCATTTATGTGATTGACACCCAAAGAGTACTAAGGTGTGATCATGTTTTGCTTGTGAGATAATTTTAGTCAACGGGTCTGTCACATACAGATCCGTAAGTATTTTGCGAATTCTATGTCTACAATGCTCTGCACGGAGCTACTCTAGCTAATTGCTCCCACTTTCAATATGTATCTAGATCGAGACTTAGAGTCATCCAGATCTGTGTCAAAACTTGCATCGACGTAACTTTTTACGACGAACCTTTTGTCACCTCCATAATCAAGAAATATTTCCTTATTCCACTAAGGATAATTTTGACCAATGTCCAGTGATCTACTCTTAGATCACTATTGTACTCCCTTGCTTAACACATTGTAGGGTATACAATAGATCTGGTACACATCATGGCATACTTTATAGAACCTATGGCTGAGGCATAGGGAATGACTTTTATTCTCTTTCTATCTTCTGCCGTGGTCGGGTTTTGAGTCTTACTCAATTTCATACCTTGTAACACAACCAAGAACTCTTTCTTTGACTGTTCCATTTTTAAACTACTTCAAAATATTGTCAAGGTATGTACTCATTGAAAAAACTTATCAAGCGTCTTGATCTATCTCTATAGATTTTGATGCTTAATATGTAAGCAGCTTCACCGAGGTCTTTCTTTGAAAAACTTCTTTAAAAACACTCCTTTATGCTTTGCAGAATAATTCTACATTATTTCCGATCAACAATATGTCATTCACATATACTTATCAGAAATGCTGTAGTGCTCCCACTCACTTTCTTGTAAATACAGGCTTCACCGCAAGTCTGTATAAAACTATATGCTTTGATCATACTATCAAAGCGTTTATTCCAACTCCGAGAGGCTTGCACCAGTCCATAAATGGATCGCTGGAGCTTGCACACTTTGTTAGCTCCTTTTGGATCGACAAAACCTTCCGGCTTCATCATATACAACTCTTCTTCCAGAAATCCATTCAGGAATGCAGTTTTGACATCCACTTGTTGGATTTCATAAAATGCGGCAATTGCTAACATGATTCGGACAGACTTAAGCATAGATACGAGTGAGAAACTCTCATCATAGTCAACACCTTGAACTTGTCGAAAACCTTTTTGCGACAATTCTAGCTTTGTAGATAGTAACACTACTATCAGCGTCCGTCTTCCTCTTGAAGATCCATTTAATCTCAATGGCTCGCCGATCATTGGGCAAGTCAATCAAAGTCCATACTTTGTTCTCATACATGGATCTCATCTCAGATTTCATGGCCTCAAGCCATTTCGCGGAATCTAGGCTCATCATCGCTTCCTCATAGTTCGCAAGTTTGTCATGGTCTAGTAACATGACTTCGAGAACAGGATTACCGTACCACTTTGGTGCGGATCTCACTCTGGTTTACCTACGAGATTCGGTATTAACTTGATCTGAAGTTACATGATCATCATCATTAGTCTTCCTCACTAATTGGTGTAGTAGTCACAGGAACAGATTTCTTGTGATGAACTACTTTTCAATAAGGGAGAAGGTACAATTACCTTATCAAGTTCTACTTTCCTCCCACTCACTTCTTTCAAGAGAAAGTCCTTCTCTAGAAAGGATCCATTCTTAGCAATGAATGTCTTGCCTTCGGATCTGTGATAGAAGGTGTACCCAATAGTCTCCTTTGGGTATCCTATGAAGACATATTTCTCCGATTTGGGTTTGAGCTTATCAGGATGAAACTTTTTCATATAAGCATCACAATCCCAAACTTTAAGAAACGACAACTTTGGTTTCTTGCCAAACCACTGTTCAGATTGTGTCGTCTCAAAGGACTTAGATGGTTCCCTTTTAAACGTGAATGCAGCTGTCTTTAATGCATAACCCCAAAACGATAGTGGTAGATCGGTAAGAGACATCATAGATCGCACCATATCTAATAAAGTACGGTTATGATGTTCGGACACACCATTATGCTGTCGTGTTCCAGGTGGCGTGAGTAGTGAAATTATTTGACATTGTTTTAACTGAAGGCCAGACTCGTAACTCAAATATTTTACCTCTGTGATCATATCGTAGAAACTTTTATTTTCTTGTTACGATGATTCTTCACTTCACTCTGAAATTCTTTGAACTTTTCAAATATTTCAGACTTGTGTTTCATTAAGTAGATATACCCATATCTGCTCAAATCATCTGTGAAGGTCAGAAAATAATGATACCCGCCACGAGCCTTAACACTCATCGGATCTCATACATCAGTATGTATTATTTCCAATAAGTCAGTTGCTCGCTCCATAGTTCCGGAGAACGGCGTTTTAGTCATCTTGCCCATGAGGCATGGTTCGCAAGCATCAACTGATTCATAATCAAGTGATTCCAAAGACCCATTAGCATGGAGTTTATTCATGCGCTTTACACCAATATGACCTAAACGGCAGTGCCACAAATAAGTTGCACTATCATTATTAACTTTGCATCTTTTGGTTTCAATATTATGGTTATGTGTATCACTACGATCGAGATCCAACGAACTATTTTCATTGGGTGTGTAACGATATAAGGTTTTATTCATGTAAACAGAACAACACTTTATTCTCTTACTTAAATGAATAACCGTATTACAATAAACGTGATCAAATCATATTCATGCTCAACACAAACACCAAATAACACTTATTTAGGTTCAACACTAATCCCGAAATTATAGGGAGTGTGCGATGATGATCATATCAATCTTGGAACCACTTCCAACACACATCGTCACTTCACCCTTAACTAGTCTCTGTTTATTCTGCAACTCCCGTTTCGAGTTACTAATCTTAGCAACTGAACTAGTATCAAATATCGAGGGGTTGCTATAAACACTAGTAAAGTACACATCAATAACATGTATATCAAATATACTTATGTGCACTTTGCCATCCTTCTTATCCGCCATTCACTTCGGGTAGTTCCGCTTCCAGGGACCAGTCCCTTTGCAGTAGAAGCACTTAGTCTCAGGCTTAGGACCAGACCTGGGCTTCTTCACTTGAGCAGCAACTTGCTTGCTGTTCTTCTTGAAGTTCCCCTTCTTCTCTCTGCCCTTTTCTTGAAACTAGTGGTCTTGTCTACCATCAACACTTGATGTTTTTCTCGATTTCTACCTTCGTCAATTTTCGCATTACGAAGAGCTTGGGAATCATTTCCGTTATCCCTTGCATATCATAGTTCATCACGAAGTTCTACTAACTTGGTGATGGCGACTAGAGAATTCTGTCAATCAATATCTTATCTGGAAGATTAACTCCCACTTGATTCAAGCGATTGTAGTACTCAGACAATCTGAGCACATGCTCACTAGTTGAGCGATTCTCCTCCATCTTTTAGCTATAGAACTTGTTGGAGACTTCATATCTCTCAACTCGGGTATTTGCTTGAAATATTAACTTCAACTCCTAGAACATCTCATATGCTCCATGACGTTCAAAACGTCTTTGAAGTCCCGATTCTAAGCCATTAAGCATGGTGCACTAAACTATCAAGTAGTCATCATATTGAGCTAGCCAAACGTTCATAACGTCTGCATCTGCTCCTGCAACAGGTCCGTCACCTAGCGGTGCATCAAGGACATAATTCTTCTATGCAACAATGAGGATAAATCTCAGATCACGGATCCAATCCGCATCATTTCTACTAACATCTTTTAACATAATTTTCTCTAGGAACATATCAAAATAAACACAGGGAAGCAACAACGCGAGCTATTGATCTACAACATAATTTGCAAAATACTACCAGGACTAGGTTCATGATAAATTTAAGTTCAATTAATCATATTACTTAAGAACTCCCACTTAGATAGACATCCCTCTAATCCTCTAAGTGATTACGTGATCCAAATCAACTAAACCATGTCCGATAATCATGTGAGATGGAGTAGTTTCATTGGTGAACATCGCTATGTTGATCATATCTGCTATATGATTCACGCTCGACCTTTCGGTCTCCGTGTTCCGAGGCCATATCTGTATATGCTTGGCTCGTCAAGTATAACCTGAGTATTCTGTGTGTGCAACTGTTTTGCACCCGTTGTATTTGAACGTAGAGCCTATCACACCCGATCATCACGTGGTGTCTCAGCACGAAGAACTTTCGCAACAGTGCATACTCAGGGAGAACACTTCTTGATAATTAGTGAGAGATTGTCACATCCCTAGCTGCTGGTAGTGCTCTAGGCTATCTTCATGTTTGCATCATGTTTAAATTTTGCCTAAATTTGAAATGGGGATGTTCAAAACCCTAGCATTAAATCAACTCAACTAGGGTGAATTAAAATCTTTTCAATAAACCCAAAAGGTTCCTAAGAAAAGTTCATGATTTCTGGTTAAGGTGGAAACCTCTGCCAAAAATGATGATTATATTCTTAGGTCATTTTTGGATTTTTGAATTAAATCATATTGTATTTGACTTTGGGCATTTAAATACTATAAATAATTTAAATGCTCAAATAAATGTTGGAAATTGATAAGGGTCACTGAAATAATTCAGAAAGTACCCATAATTGTTTCCAGGATTTTATAAAATGATTTGATATTTTAAAACAAATCCTAAAACAAATTGCAGAAATAGAAAAATATAAAACAGAATAGAAATAAAAGAGAGGAGAGAAACATTACCTGCAGCCCACCTGG
>NC_041384.1:85625997-85631269 GCF_002162155.2 Triticum dicoccoides
CCCCCCTGTTCGCCTCTCCCTCTCGCTCACCGAATGCGCCCGCCGCCACCGACGAGCACCACCGCACCCACCGTCTCCCCCTCGACCCCTCGCTGTGCTTGCGAGCTCCGCCTCGACCCTCTCCTTCCTCCCCACCGACCCACGGCCCCTCCGGAAGCCCTACAACGCCGTCACCATCGCCGTTCCGTCGCCGGCCACCGAAGCTCCCCTCCGTCGATTCGTCGGCTCCGGTGCCTCCCCGAGCTCCCCGAGGCCACCGTTGCAACCCCTGTGAGCTACTCTTCCATTTCCCCTCCTCCTCGCGCTCGTTCCCGTACCCTAGCCGCCTTTCCACCGGAGCCGCGAGCTCGGCTCCGCCGGCGATGTCGCCGCCGTCATTGCAGGTCACCAAACTCGCGTCCGAGCACGACCTCGAGCTCGTGGATCTCCCAGGAGCCCGCCCAGCCTCTCAGCTCGCTCGCTCGCTAAGCGTAGCCCCGTGCCCGCGCTGGCCTGAACTCCGGTCGCCGCCGCGGACCCCGTTCCGGTGAGCTCGAGCCACCTCAGCCCCTGCCGTTTGCACAAATGGATGCGGACGACTCCCAGCTACGCGTAGCTGCCCTCCGCCGGCCATTTGGTCGCCGGAGGAGGAATTCCGACCCCCTCCGCCGTCTCGGGCTTCACCGGCGACGAGCCGCCGGCGTGTTAGCCTCGGCTGACCAGGGGTTTGACCTCCCCTAGGTCCATGACAGGTGGGCCCGGCCCCTGCTAACTTTGGTTAAGTTAATAACTACTTTTAGTTAAGCCACTGACCCACTGACAGTAGGCCCCACCCCTGGTCAAACCCCAGTCAGCGCTGGGTTTGACCGGGATTAACTCCTGTGACACTGACATATGGGTCCCACAGGTCAGGTTTGACCTGGAGGCGCCCAGTTGACCCTGCTGACGTCACTGTGACGTGGGGCTGACGCAATAAGTATTTTCTGGATTTAATTTAATTCTGAAATTCCAGAAAATGCCTAAAACTTCAATAAATCATAGAAAATTAACCGTAACTCCAAATTAAATAATTTATATATGAAAAATTATCAGAAAAATTCAAGGAATCCATCTGTACCATTTTCATGCATGTTAGAACAACTTATAGCTGCTGTTTAGCACAAATCAATTAAATGGCATTTGAATAATCACATATGGAGTTTGAATTTGAATCTTGGATTCAAACCAACTTCATTTAATCTGGTTTTAGTTGCATTAGCCCAAAACACATTCATTTTGCCATGTCATGATCATGCATCATATTGTGCATTGCATTGATTGTGTTCCTTTCTGTGTTGCCGGTATTTGTCCCCTCTCGATAGACGTGATACCGATGATGTGATCGTTGACACTGATGAAGACTCAATGTTATCTTCAGAAGTGCCAGGCAAGCAAAACCCCCTTGTTCATTCCGATAAAATCCCACTCTCTCGCTCCTGCTCTCTTTTACTGCATTAGGACAACAACGACATATTTGATACTTGCTGCGGTAGCTGAACCCTTTATCCTTTGCATGACCTGTCATTGCCACAGTAAATAGATGAAACCCACTAGCATGAGTAGGAGTTGTTTGAGCCCTGATGTGCCTACTCATTCATGCTTGTTTGTCATGCCTGCTACTGCTTAGAGTTGAGTCAGGTCTGATTCATTGGGGATAAATCAGAGGCGTGTGAACATGTCCTACTATGGGTGAACTAAGTGTGTGAACACGATTTGGTAAAGGTAGCGGTGAAAGGCCATGTAGGAGTACATGGTGGGTTGTCTCATTGCAGCCGTCCTCAGGAACTGAGTTCTGTGTTTGTGATCCATGATCAGTTACTACCACACATTGGGCTCCGGGCGCTCCAAGCCCTCTCGACTTATTAATCAACTTGATCTCTGTCCAGGAGTTGCAACTAGTTTCTGGTGTTTGTAGGCAGTGTTAGTAGTCTACCAAGTGGCACCCGGTACAGGTGGGCTTGGGACAGACTAGGCACAGTGGCCCGGTGTACCAAGTGGCACCCGGTTGGTGGGCTTGGGAACCCTGCACACATCGTTTGGGGCCGTAAGCGACACCCCGGCCGGATCTCCTTGCGGATGGAACCTGAATAGGCGATAAACCTGGACTAGAGACTTGTTCGGTTAGTCAGGTCGTGGCCGACTCCCTCGCCCGGCTTCCGCTTGAAGGTTGCCGAGGTACATGACGTGTACAGGGCGATAAGTGGCGAGAGCGTGTTCATAGACAAGTGAAAGTGGATACTCTAAAATACGCAAGATAAGCGTGAGTGCTATGGATGGCGTTCTCGTAGGGAGACGGGAGCGGATCCATAGTGGTGTATTGATATGGTGAATATGTGGACTCGTGTGCGCCACCTCAAAAGAGTTACTTGCAGTCGTAGTTCAGGATAGCCACCGAGTCAAAGCTGGCTTGCTGCAGTTAAACTCCACCACCCCCTTGTCGATAATGATGCATATGTAGATAGATCTGATGTAAGTCTTGCTGGGTACATTTGTACTCACGTTTGCCTATTTTATGTTTTTGCAGAGAGACTTCAGTCTCACTAGTAGTTCCGCTTGGACTTCGACGTTTAGCTTGTTACCTCAGCTACGATCTTGTGCCCTCGGCAGGATCTGATAGATAGTCAGGCTTCTCAGCCTTTTTCATTTATAGATGTCTGTACTCAGACATGATAGCTTCCGCTTGTGTTTTGACTTGTATGCTCTGATTTTTGGGTCATGAGACCCATGTTTGTAATGTCTCGCTCCTCGGAGCCTATTGAATAAACTACTTGAGTCGTAGAGTCATTTTGTGATGCCATGTTGTATTGCACATATCGAGCATATTGTGTGTATGTTATTGAAATGCTTGGTATGTGTGGGATCTGACTATCTAGTTGTTTATCTTTAGTAGCCTCTCTTACCGGGAAATGTCTCCTAGTGTTACCGCTGAGCCATGGTAGCTTGCTACTGCTCTGGAACACTTAGGCTGGCCGGCATGTGTCCTTCTTCGTTCCTGTGTCTGTCCCTTCGGGGAAATGTCACGCTTTGAGTACCGGAGTCCTGTTAGCCCGCTACAGCCCGGTTTACCGGAGACCTGCTAGCCCAGTGCTACAGCCCGGACCCACTTGCTGATGACCGACACGTTCGAAGCTGGGTCATGGATGCCTGTCCCTGTAAGTCTGTGCCACTTTGGGTTTACGACTAGTCATGTCAGCCCGGGCTCTTTATCATATGGATGCTAGCGACACTATCATATACGTGAGCCAAAATGCGCAAACGGTCCCGGGCAAAGGTAAGGCGACACCCGTGGGGATACCGTGCGTGAGGCCGCAAAGTGATATGAGGTGTTACCGGCTAGATCGATGTGACATCGAGTCGGGGTCCTGACAGCGTTGGTATCAGAGCTTGACTGCCTGTAGGATTACCAAGCCAAACTGGTCGAAGTTGAGTCTAGAAATTCTTTAGTTATATAAGGGAATTGATTGTGGGATGGAACGTAAGGCTCTTTTTACTCCTTATACCTCATGCCCTTCTGATCTGAGTCATCTTATCTTTCCTGCGGGGATTAAGAACTAGGCTATCTCTTCTTTCTATTAGGATCACGTGTTACTAATCAGTAGACTTATAAGATTGTTGGATTTAAGTCTCAGTTCAGTTCCTACTACTTCCGTATGTTAATTGTTGATCTCGGAATCTTGATATTGTGCTTCTGAGTGGTTATGCCACCATTTTTGTGATTGTCTCAAATCTTTTTGAGCAATTATAGCCGTTATGCTGTCCGAGTCATCCCAGGTTTCCAAATAAGTCCGATGCATTTGCAAATCCCTTCCTTCTGTTTCCGATGTTCCCATGGGCCAGATTAACCACACTAATCGGTGTGTTGAGGTAATTATTGCCTCGCCATATATGTTGGAATTATTATTATGACCCTAAGTGCTTAGGGGATCATCTAGTGGTCTAGCCATGATTTGTGTCCTAGTGTGAAGATTCTGGCCTTTATTCTCGGAAGCATCCCGTGATGCTACTTAGTAGTAGGTATTCTATTCCTGGGTTCTTGAACCCGAGATTCACTCTACCTACTTCATGTTGATAGTAATTGCTAGTGCCTTTAGGATATTAGTAACCTTGCGATAGTCCTTGAAGTCTGTGGTATCTTCTTCTTCCAAAAACCATGAACTACTTATGGCAGAAGTTCCTCGTTGAACTGGAATATCACAACAGGATTATTCTTGAGGAGTTCTCCATTCATAAGTCGTGACTCTGCCAGTTCTACCTTTCTGCATGGGTTATCCGGAAGAAATATGTTGAACTTGGTTCGACATACTAATCTATGCATCCACAACTCAGAAAATTATATGTTCCTTTGAGTTGTTCTCTTTAGTTGCATTCTGACCCTCGTCTATCAATTGATAGTCAAGAGTATGCGTGCGTTCGTTCATCGATGCCTATGACTCTTGTGGTCTGTCAAGCCATTCTATCGCAGAATGACTAGGAGAAACAAACTCCAGTACCTCATCCATATCTAGGATTGGGTCAAAGAAGTTGTGCTCCGCAGATCAAAATGCCAATCTAGCTTCTGGTCTGCTCTACCCTGAAGTATTACCTTCTTTATGACAGGAATTTCATGAGAATTGCACCACATTTTGTGAATTCTTGATATAGTGATACCTCTTGCCATCATTAGTCATTCCTCGGTCTTCGTGTTGATGCAACCGGAATACCGACCAATGAATTGTGATGTGTGAAATCAATACGCCTAGCAACCTCGTTGCTTGGTAGTTAAAGGATAATAATTTAATTCTTAGCATGTTGGTTTTTGAATCATCCTTCTAAGACTTATCGTGCTACCTAGTCCTTATTTCGGTGCACCCTTCGATTGATGAGTTAGGATCTTGTCAAGTCCTCACTCATTTGATCATATCGTCTTGCCCTCAAAAGCGAGATTGTTCTCGAGCTTAGTAACATACCGGTGGTTCGTGATTTTCTGAATGTCTTCTCGGAAGTATCACCAGGTCGTCACCTGACCGTTATGTTGAGCCCGTGATCAAGTTGGTTTCTTGTGAACCACCTTCTCTCCAAGAATCGGTGTTAGATATCCCTGAGCTAGTTGGTTAAGCTAGACAACAACTTGGAGAGTTGGAAGATAAAAGCTTGTCTGACTTAGTTCGTTCCAAAGGGATATTCTTGTGTAGTGTGTGTTGAAGAAAGATGATATCTTCATCGATTGGTCCTTGTGATCAGTTGCTGGACCTATTGTCTTATCAATCCTTTGATT